>NC_083575.1:99352757-99400257 GCF_027579695.1 Neoarius graeffei | reverse complement strand
TAAATAAAAATATAAATTCATACATATATAATTATATACAAGAGACAACAGGCCAATCTCTGCCATCTTTCTGTGCCTTGGTCATATCCCATTCCTCTCCCTGTACACTTCTCCTTATTCTCTACACCCTACTCTCTGCTCACTACTCAGGTCTACTTCCCCAGTTACACATGGAGGGCGTGGCCCAATCCAGCATGTAGACCATTCTCTTTAAGGCGAGCTCACATCCCACTGCCTGCGGACTTCCCCTTACTCCTACCCCTGATACTCTGTCCTCAGGTCTACTTCCTTCAGTCCTTCAGTCCACACTCCCTCTCAGCCCTCAACTCAATCCAACATGTAGGCTGAACTCTCATCATCCCTCCGGTGGTCATGTCTCATTCCTCTCCCTGTTGACTTCCCCTTACCCTCGAGCCCGCCTCAGGTCTCCTTCCTGCACACACTCAGTCACAGCCCACGTCCTCAGAACTAAGTGAGGATACGTGGTTGGACCACCTCCTCATCCAACACCTGGACTCTTTAGGGTGCCTTCTTCATCCTCGTCTCCTTCATCCTCAGTTCTGTGGTTATAGTCTTTACTCTTGGTGCAGAGGAAGACACTGGGAGAAGATCGATCATGGCAGCTCGGGCTCTTCCTCCCTCTCTCGCCTTCTCCTAGTGCACTTCCTGGTGGTAGTAGTGTTAACGAATGTTAACTCCTACCCAGGGGGATTGTGGGTAATGTAGTCCTTCTGATGAAGACCAGCATAGTGAAGATAGTGCGTGACAGACTGGTCTGAGATCAGTGTGAATGGGCAGCTTTCATCACGACACACACACACACACACACACACACACCTCTTGCACAGAACCTGATGTCATCAGGAGGTTGTTTCGTATTTTAAAGGGACAGGAGCAGCTCTGAAATGTTACCAATCAGCTGAGACTAGTTTATTGTTTATACCAACACAACATGCTAACAGCTAATTCAGACAGACAGACCGAGAGAGATACAGCGTGAGTGAGACAGAAAAACAGACAGACAGAGACGCAGAGAGAGAGACAGCGAGTGAGACGTTCTTATACATTCCTATAGTCTCAGTAAGACCCTAAAGCACTTCCAGCTTTATTTCACTGCACTTTTAATTTCATCCCCTTTTAATGCTTTTAAGTTTTTATTTTAATTATAATGCATCATCTTCCTGCGACCTGTCAATGCACAAGAGTGGGGTCAGAGGTCAGGAGGGTTCTGTGCCAGGGACCTGTTAATACAGAATGTGTAACATACATTCACATATATATTTTTGTGTTTTTACACACACACACACACACACACACACACACACTGGTGCTTGTGTCCTGAACAGTGTAATATACAGAAATAAACCTGATTTTATACACACATGCCTCAGTGTGGTGTTATTCAGTGTGTGAATAACACACTGAACACTTTCGGCCCGGTCAACTAGACACGAATCTTCTCAAAACGCACTTTAACATTCTTCCTAGTTTCATTCATGTACCTTGTAACAGTACGAAAATGAGCTCATTTGCCATTCCAGTATTCATTGGAATATTTGTTTTTTTCCCCCGTTTTTCTCAAACGCCATAAAAATGTCATTTCAATCACATCTCAATTTATGTCCATTATTTGGAGAGAATACAGTATTTAACAGTTATTCCATGAAATCGAGTCGTACATGAGCTGATCGCCGACGAGGCGCATAGCACGGAGTTGTCTATAATCCTTGTACGATGAGATTGAGTGGAATAACTGTTTTATTCTCTCCACATTCACTGGATTTTGAGAAACAGAACACTTTTGTTATTTTTTGCAAATTCAAAAAATAAAAACTTTTATGACAAAATCATTTCTGCTTAGAATGTAAACAAACCAGCGAAATGACAACAGTAGCAATTTGTGGAAAAATGCGATAATAATTCTTGAAAAAGACCCCACAGCCCCCCCCCCCCCCCCCCCAAATACCACAAAGGGTCTAATGCCCCCCTTTGCCTTGCATTATAAATTTAGAGTAAAATCCAAAATGTAATTTCTTCTCAATAATCTTGAAATTTTTAGCTCAGTGTTACGTTTATAAATGTTGGCTTTTAAAGATCGTCCCTGATTTTTGAGCTTTACGAAATAATTTGTCTTTGTATTAAAAAATCCCTAAAGTGTGTGTTTAATTTAAAAAAAAAACAATCTATGTTTATCTAAATTACTGAGATTAGATCATAATAACTGATCCCCTGCATGTGTGATATTTTGTTTGGTTTTGTTGCAAACACAGTCCCTGGTCAAACTTAGTCCCAAAGTTTTGTTTGTACTTGTTAATTTCCACTTTTGAGAGTCAAAATGGATGGAAGAGAGCTGATTAAATCTGCCACACTAAGACTAAGCCAGGAGGACCAAGAAACTTCTGATGTGGAAAGAAAAGAAACGGACTCAGTCGTGGAGCATGACTATGCAGTGGATGTTTCTCTGCTAATCAAGAGAGAACGTGGTGATGACTCGGCACCGCCAACGCCAAGTAAACCGGAAAAAAAGGCCAAGTCGACAAATAAAGGTGAGAGTGATGTAGTCTCTAATAAAACAATTTTAGAGGCTATTCTGAGCCTTGAAAAGAGAGTGGATGCACAGCTAGCCAACTTGAGGGAGCAGACCAGGCAAAGCAGCGCCATGATTGCTAATTTAGCTAAAGCTGTTCAGTTCAACGCTGAAGAAGTGAAAGAATGCAAAAACAAGGTTAAAGTCTTGGAGAAACAAAACGACCAGCTGCTCAAATAGAACAAAGAACTTAAGGAAAGAATCAAAGAACAAGAAAGATCCAGAATGAGATGGTGTCTCCAGATTAAAGGCTTGGAAGAGAAAAAGGAGGAAAACATCAGGAAGCAAATCATCCAAATCTTGGGCAATGTTTTCCTGGAGTTGAAGCCTCAGATGGAAGAAGCAGTGGACATTGTGCACCGGGTGGGGAAAAAGATGGACAACAAGAACAGACATGTCTTCATTCTGTTTGCTGTAAGACGAGTGAAGGAAGAAGTATGGCGGCAGAGCAAGGACTCTCCGCTCTGCAAGGAAAAAGGTATTCGTTTCGCTGAAGTGCTTCCACGAGAGGATTGGGAAGAAAGGAGATGGTCTTGGCCACAGATCAAGCGAGTGAGGCGGGCCAACAAGCAAGCCTATTTTTGGGCTCCACACGCATACATTGAGGGACGTCAGCTTGAGTGAGAGCAAGAGAATTCAGGCTTTAATGTCTTTAATGTCTCTATTTAAAGGCTACTGTTCTGTTAGTTGCAGAGTGAGCTAATCAGGTGCTAGACTTGAAGGTTGTATACTTGTTTTGTTCTGTTCAAGTTGTAATGGGAAATGTGAAAATTTTGTTTGGTTCTTTGAATGTAAGGGGCTTAAAGGACAGTGTAAAAAGAAAGGCACTTTTTCTATTTTGCAAAGGGCAAAAATCTCATTGTTTGTTTTTGCAAGAGACTCATTCTTCTGAGATGGACAGGACTTTTTGGACTAACCAACGGGGAGACAAGATGCTATTCAGCCATGGATCTAACCGGTCGGGAGGTGTGGCGATATGCTTCAATAGAGGTCCTGGTGAAATTGTGACTCACAGAGCTGATGGAGATGGTCACTGGTTGACTGTGGTATTGAAAATTGAAAGTCTATTCTTCCTAATAACTAATGTTTATGGATACAATAATGATGGTCAAAACATAAAACTAATGGAAACATTACAAATGTAACTTCAGACCTCAAAACTTTATATCCTACTGAATGTATCATAGTAGGAGGTGATTGGAACATGACGCCTAATGAATGTGAAGATAGATGGCCTTCGAGACTAAGAAAGTTGAAATGCAATAACATTGTTGAAGGCTTCAAGACAGATAATAATTTAACTGATGTATGGAGAAGTTTAAATCCGGGAATGAAAAATTACTCTTGGTTTAAGCCCAACAGGGAAAGTAAGTCGAGAATTGATTATTGGTTGGTCAGTGACAACATCATGAGATACAGCTGTGCTCATAAGTTTACATACCCTGGCAGAATCTATGATTCTTTGACCATTTTTCAGAGAATATGAATGATAACACGAAAACATCTTTTCCACTCATGCTTAGTGGATGGGTGAAACCGTTTATTGTCAAACAACTGTGTTTTCTCTTTTTAAATCATAATGACAACAGAAACTACCCAAATGACCCTGATCAAAAGTTCACATACCCTGGTGATTTTGGCCTGATAACATGCACAGAAGTTGACACAAATGGGTTTGAATGGCTACTAAAGGTACCGTAACATCCTCACCTGTGATCTGTTTGCTTGTAATCAGTGTGTGTGCATAAAAGCTGAGTGAGTGTCTGGGATCCAGACAGACTCTTGCATCTTTCATCCAGCCACTGACGGTTCTGGATTCTGAGTCATGGGGAAAGCAAAAGAATTGTCAACGGATCTATGGGAAAAGGTAGTTGAACTGTATAAAACAGGAAAGGGATACAAAAAGATATCCAAGGAATTGATAATGCCAGTCAGCAGTGTTCAAACTGTGATTAACAAATGGAAAATCAGGGGCTCTGTTAAAACCAAGCAAATGCCACAAAGTATCTCGCCTACAATACGCCAAACAGCACGGAGACAAGCCTCAAAACTTCTGGAACAAGGTAATTTGGAGTGATGAGACCAAAATTGAACTTTTTGGCCACAACCATAAATGTTACATTTGGAGAGGTGTCAACAAGGCCTATGATGAAAGGAACACCATTCTTACTGTAAAGCACGGAGGTGGATCGCTGATGTTTTGGGGATGTGTGAGCTACAAAGGCACAGGAAACTTGGTCAGAGTTGAAGGAAAGATGAATGCAGCACGTTATCAGCAAATACTGGAGACAAATTTGCACTCATCAGCCCGGAAGCTGCGCATGGGGCCTACTTGGACATTCCAACATGACAGCGATCCAAAACACAAGGCCAAGTCGACCTGTCATTGGCTACAGCAGAACAAAGTGAAAGTTCTGGAGTGGCCATCTCAGTCTCCTGACCTCAGTATCATTGAGCCACTCTGGGGAGATCTCAAGCGCGCAGTTCATGCAAGACAGCCCAGGAATTTACAGGAACTGGAGGCTGTTTGCCAAGAAGAATGGGCAGCTTTACCATCTGAGAAAATAAAGAGCCTCATCCACAACTACCACAAAAGACTTCAGGCTGTGATTGATGTGAGAGGGGGCAATATACGGTATTAAGAACTGGGGTATGTAAACTTTTGATCAGGGTCATTTGGATGTTTTTTGTTGTCATTATGATTTAAAAATAGAAAACACAGTTGTTTATCAATAAATGGCTTCAGGCAACCACTAACCATGAGTGGGAAAAAAGTTTTTGTGTTATCATTCATATTCTCTGAAAAAAGGCCAAGAAAGCAAAAATTCTGCCAGGGTATGTAAACTTATGAGCACAACTATATATTTCACAATCTAAAATCTCTAATGCTCCTCTATCGGATCACTGTTTTATAAATCTGGTGTTAGAACCAACAATAAGGGAATCCAGAAATAAAGGATAGTGTACACATCTGTAGTCATGAAGTCCTTTGAGAGACTGGTGTTGTCATACCTGAAGGACATCACAGACCCCCTGCTGGACCCCCTGCAGTTTGCCTACCGGGCAAACAGGTCAGTGGATGATGCAATAAATATGGGTCTACACTACATCCTGCAACACCTTGACACTGCAGGGACGTATGCCAGGATCATGTTTGTGGACTTCAGTTCGGCATTCAACACCATTGTTCCAGACATCCTCCACACCAAGCTCACCCAGCTCACTGTGCCCTCCTCCACCTGTCAGTGGATTACAAACTTCCTGACTGGCAGGAAGCAGCAGGTGAGGATGGGGAGCATCATATCCAGCACTCGGACTATCAGCACTGGCGCCCCCCAAGGGTGTGTGCTCTCCTCACTCCTCTTCTCCCTTTATACCAATGACTGCACCTCAAGAGACCCGTCTGTTAAACTCCTGAAATTTACAGACGATACAACGGTTATCGGCCTCATCCGGGACGGTGACAAGTCTGCATACAGACGGGAGGTTGAACGGCTGGTCTGGTGGTGCGGTCAGAACAATCTGGAACTGAACACGCTCAAAACTGTGGAGATGACAGTGGACTTTAGGAGGACCCCCCCCACTCTGCTGCCCATCACCAACAACACTGTGACTGCTGTTGAAACCTTCAGGTTTCTGGGTTCCACAATCTCTCGGGACTTGAAGTGGGAGACCAACACAGCACAGGCGATTGCTCTAAGACAACGAGGGAGGCTCAGCCTCCTCTAAAAATGACGAACATCGTGTAGGATGAATTGCGCTAGGCTTATGTTATAGCCGACCTTATAACATTGCTATTTCAGATCCAGAATCATAGAAATATATGTGCTCAACCCAACTACAGTGCGAAATCATTCCGTTATAACTTTCCCCAGTTCGCCTAATGTGTGCGTGAGTTTTTCCCCCTCGTGACAGCGCGATGCAGCCCAGCCTCAGTGCACTTCAATGGCATTTGGGAGCTCTGCGCTTTCAATATCAAAATGCAAGACGATTATTGGACAAATACTGCGAAAACGCCCGCCCACGGACTCCCACGGACTCCCAGCCTCACAGTGGGAGGGACATGGCAAAGCTTTCCGCGAGGAGGCTGGTGATTGGTGAAAGTGGCCGGATTCTTTGACTGACAGCTCGTTTCAAATATAGACAGGCAGCGGTGAATCTCAGTTCAGTCCCATGCGGATTCACAAGTGCTGTGGTGTATTGTAAGAGATCAGCTTACATTTCGATTTCATTCATTACATACGGTTTCTACCAGCTTTTTTAGTTTGTATATATTTTCATTGTAAATAAAGTGTAAATATAGTGTTGTCAAGTTTGCTATCTTAGTTCCAGAAATGTCGTTTATTTGAGTGACTGAACTTGAACTTGAGGGGGCTAGTCAGCTAGCAAGAAAGCTGCGCACGGATGCCAAGCATTGCTGATTTAATTTTGGCGAAGCCATTTGCCAGTCTTCCTTTCGAGGAAAAAATTAAAATTAAAGAGCAGGGTAGACCAACGCCTCAAATTGACTTGGTGAAAAAGGTAGGGAATAATACTCGTTCCTTTCAGCTCTCCTGGTACGAGAAAGTGAATTGGCTAACAGCAAGTGACCCACATCAACAACAGTAAATAGGCTACTTTAGTAATATGTCATGGATGGACCAAAAATATAGAATCTATTTAAAAAGTTTATGCTGAGTATATTATATTGGAATATATATTTCTCTGGATATGAATTAAACACAGCTACAATTTGGAAAACATTTTTAAACAAAAACACAGCCGAGAACATTTCACACTACAGACTTGGATTAAAAGTGAAGGGTTATCAAAATTGTCAATAAAACATTTCTCAGTCAAAATAAGTAAAATATAGGGAAAGTGTCATTGAATGGAATGTGTGGCCCCCAGCTCTATGTTTGGCTCCCCAAGGTCAGTGCTTGTGCCTATTCCAGAACACTCTGCTGTTACTGCTGAGGTTCCTGACAAAGAGCTGCTTTCAATAATGATCAATTTTTAAACAACATGCCACAATTTTAAAATATAAAAATGTTAAACTATACCCCCCCCCAACACCACCATCATGTATATTGGACAGTAGGCTAATGGGCCAAAAAAAAACTGTTATTTCACAGTTTGTGACCCTGCCAACAATCAGCCAGATCAGAGGCAAGAGTATGGGCAAAATTGATGTGTTTTTTCTTTTTTCTTTTAAAATCTGGAAATATTGTAACCGACCAGCCTCCCCTGTTTGAAAGACTACCAGCCGCCACTGCAACACAGTCACTATCATCAAAAAAGCTCAGCAGAGGTTGTACTTTCTGCGCCAGCTCAGGAAGCTCAACCTGCCTGAGGAGCTGCTGACATAATTCTACTCTGCCATCATTCAGTCTGTTCTTTGCTCTTCCATCACTGTTTGGTTTAGATCGGTCACCAAACAGGAGAAGAACAGACTGCAATGGACAATAAGGTCTGCAGAGAAAATTATTGGTGTCAACCTGCCCTCCATCCAAGACCTGTACCTGTCCAGAGTCAGTAAACGGGCAGGTAACATCTCTGCAGACCCATCACACCCTGGTCACAATCTGTTTAATCTTCTCCCCTCAGGGAGGCGATATAGATCACTGTATGCAAAAACAACCAGACACAAGAATAG
Organism: Neoarius graeffei; assembly: GCF_027579695.1. NCBI lineage: Eukaryota > Metazoa > Chordata > Actinopteri > Siluriformes > Ariidae > Neoarius > Neoarius graeffei. The sequence goes on along the minus strand of NC_083575.1, from coordinate 99,392,035 downwards.
TTTCTTCCCTCAGGCTGTCTCTGTGATGAACAGCTAAAATCCAGATTCATATATCAGTAATATCACTTGCAAAATAGCTGCACACTCATACTGTCATTCTGTGCACACTGTATACTTTATATTTATCTAGTATTTCATACTTAACCTACCTGGATTACTTTGCACTATGCACCTATTGCACCATTTATTTTTTATTTTTGTTTTGTTTGTTTGTTTGTTTTGTGATTATGCTTTTTATCTGTTTTGTACTAAGAGAGCTAAGTGAAACCAGAGTCAAATTCCTCATGTGTGTCCACATACCTGGCAATAAAAGGGATTCTAATTCTGAAATTTAATGCCAAGTTGTTACAGGATGAGAAATATTGTGAAAAGATAATAGAAATAATAAGGGATATTGGAAATGATAAAGCCATCAGTAGTGACATTGGTAAGTGGGAATTTCTCAAATTCAGAATTAGGGTATTTAGTATTAATTTTAGTAAAGATCTTAACAGGAAAAGAAGAAAGTATGAAAGCAACCTACTTAGGGATACAAGTCTGTGCTGTAGTAAACCTGAACTAAATGAAACAGAAAAAAAAAGGTTAATGGAGTTACAACTCAAATTAGATGACCTTTATCCTGAAAAAGCACAGGGTGCCTTTATAAGATCACAAGTGAAATGGATTGAGGCAGGTGAAAGAAATTCCTCATATTTTAGTAATTTAGAGAAGAACAGACAAGTGAGAAATTCAATTACAGCTCTAATGATAAATGGTATAGAAAACAAAGATCATAGGGATATAGAAAAAGAGGTTTTTACATTTTACTCTAAGTTGTATACCTCAAATTACTCCTCGGGAGATAGGGATAACTTTTTTGATAAAATCAAGAACTTTATCCCTTATACAGAGGAATCCTTTTAAAGATCTTTGTGAAGCTGATATTAAAATTGAGGAACTAGATTCGGCTATTTTGAAGATGGCTTCAAACAAATCGCCAGGTACTGATGGGCTTACTGCCAATTTTTATCAATTCTTTTGGAAAGATTTAAGGAATGTATTGTTTAAAGCTTTAAGAGAGTGCATAGAGAAGAAAGAACTGATGTCTAGCATGAAACAAGGTGTAATTACGCTCATTCCAAAGTCTGGTAAGGATAAAAGAATGCTAGATAACCTGAGAGCAATGACACTGCTGAATACTGATTACAAAACTCTTTCAGGGGTCGTTGCTGCTGGACTGAAGGGAGGCTTATCATCCATAATTAGTGAGACACAGTCAGGCTTTTTGAAAGGAAGATTCATCCAGAAGAACATTAGGTTGGTTTTAGATTTGCTTGATTACAGTGATTTAATTGATGAAGGTGGTTTTATTTTATTTTTAGATTTTTTTTAAAGCTTTTGATTCTGTTGAACACCCTTTTATTTTGAAAACTTTGTATCATTTTGGATTTGGAGAGAAGTTTAGAAGAAATATCGATATGCTATATAACGGAATTAATAGCTCTCTTGCTCTTGAGCATGGCACTTGTTCAAGATTTGGAATCAAGAAGGGCGTTCGTCAAGGATGCGGTACCACCTCTTTATTGCTCATAATGGTTGCAGAAATGTTATCTATTTTGATCAAAAATAATGAAATTGAAGGTCTAAATCTATTTGGAAGTCAAATAATAATTAGTCAATTAGCAGATGATACAACCTTATTTTTAAAAAATGAAACTTAAATTCTTTTAGCCTTACAGTTGATAAATATATTCTCGAAAGCGTCAGGACCACAGTTGAATGCAGACAAATGTGAAATATTAACTTTGCATGATTATCCCTGCAACCATTATACAATATAAGGAATAAGAAAGAGGTAAAGTACTTGGGTATGTTTTTTTCTAAGGATAAAACAACAATTGAGGATTTGAATATGGGGAAGAATGTAGATAAATGTAAATCATCCATGAGTAGGTGGTTGCAAAGAGACATTACAATCTCTGGTAGAGTGTTACTGCCAAAAATGGAGGGTCTGTCTAGACTTATTTATCCAGCTTTCTCTTTATCTATATCTGCAAAGATGATTAACTCAGTCAACAGTGTCAACTTTACTTTCATATGGAGAAACAAATATCATTACATTAGGAAAAATGACATGGTTAAAAATTATGAAGAGGGGGTGTTAAAGCGATTGACTTTAATATTATGAATGGGGTTCTACAATTGGGCGGCACGGTGGTGTAGTGGTTAGCACTGTCGCCTCACAGCAAGAAGGTGTGAATGTGAGTGTGAATGGTTGTCTGTGTCTATGTGTCAGCCCTGCGATGACCTGGCGACTTGTCCAGGGTGAACCCCGCCTTTCACCCGTAGTCAGCTGGGATAGGCTCCAGCCCGCCCGCGACCCTGTAGAACAGGATAAAGCGGCTACAGATAATGGATGGATGGGTTCTAAAATTAAAATGGTTACAAACATTTATTAGGAATAGGCATTGTTTTTGGTTTATTATCCCAAATGGAATTTTTCAGAAAATGGGGGGAATAGACTTCTTCGATGTGATTTTGACCTTAACTCAGTACCAGTTAAACTTTCTACTTTTCATCAGCAAGTGTTACTCTGTTGGAAGCTCATTTATAAACATAACTTCACTCCACATAATACACCAATTTGGAATAACAGATACATATTACTTGGCAGAAAATTTTTGTATTTTGAAGAATTGGGGTCAAAAGGGATTTGGGCAATTGCTCATTTCTTGGATGACAATGGAAATGTATTACAACATGGAGAATTTTGTCAGAAACTTCAAGCCAAATGCACAGTTAAACTGTATAATAAGATTATAAAAGCCAGACCACTTTCTCTGAGGTCACTGGTCAAAGAAGACATTGTTTATTCAAAGGTCTCTCCGGGACTAAGACAGCTTTGCATTGAGGGTGTTGATTTCTGTGACTATAAATGTTCCAGTCAGGTTGTCGGATACATGCTGATGCAGGAACGTCATCCCAATCCAATCAGAAGATTTCATATTCTCAAAGGATCTGAAGTTGAAGAGGTAAAGAAAATAAGAAAAAAATTGTCATTTCCTCCCCCGAAAGTTAAAGAAGTAAAATTTAAAATCTTAAACAAAATCTAGCCAACAAACAAATTCCTAAGATTAAGAATTAATTTTGACGTAAATAGTCGTGTATTCTGTGAGAAACAAATTGAGGATCTGGAACATGTATTTTTGAATTGTGACTTAGTGCAACCTTTTTGGAACGATACGCAAAGTTGGCTGCAGCCCAGAAACACTGATTTCAGAATCCCTTTTATTGCCAGGTATGTGGACACACACGAGGAATTTGACTCCGGTTTCACTGAGCTCTCTTAGTACAAAACAGATAAAAAGCGTAGACACAAAATAAACAAACAAAAAATAGTGCAATAGGTGCATAGTACAAAGTAATCCAGGTAGGTCAAGTATGAAATAGATAAATATAAAGTATACAGTGAGCACAGAATGACGGTATGACTGAGCAGATATTTTGCAAGTGATATTACTGATACACTATATTGCCAAAAGTATTTGCTCACCTGCCTTGACTCACATGTGAGCTTAAGTGACATCCCATTCCTAATCCATAGGGTTCAATATGACATCGGTCCACCCTTTGCAGCTAGAACAGCTTCAACTCTTCTGGGAAGGCTGTCCACAAGGTTTAGGAGTGTGTTTATGGGAATTTTTGACCATTCTTCCAGAAGTGCATTTGTGAGGTCACACACTGATGTTGGACGAGAAGGCCTGGCTCTCAGTCTCTGCTCTAATTCATCCCAAAGGTGTTCTATCGGGTTGAGGTCAGGACTCTGTGCAGGCCAGTCAAGTTCATCCACACCAGACTCTGTCATCCATGTCTTTATGGACCTTGCTTTGTGCGCTGGTGCACAGTCCTGTTGGAAGAGGAAGGGGCCAGCTCCAAACTGTAAAAACAGTCTGCATGCCTAGGTGCTTGATTTTATACACCTGTGGCCATGGAAGTGATCGGAACACCTGATTCCAATAATTTGGATGGGTGAGCAAATACTTTTGGCAATATAGTGTATATGAATCTGGATTTGAGCTGTTCATCACAGAAAGGATTTTCCCTTTTGGTGCAATAAAACTTTTCTCACCTGTGACTGCAAACATGGTCAAATTTGGTGTGTTTACTGATGATAGAAATCTAGATTTTGTTGTTCGTGTTTTATTAATACTTGAAAAATTCTTTAGTTTTGAAGAGAGAGAGAGAATAAACTGGTCTCTGCTTCCGGAACAGTGGCGAGCCCTAGAGAGACCAGATCCACAGGTTGATATTAAGCTTGGGAGGGGGGAGGTAAAAGTTTTTATTAGGAGGGCCCTGACAAGGCAATGGCAGACCCAGTGGAACACAAGTTCCAAAGGCAGGCACCTGTACAATATCCACAGAGAGGTTGGGAGAGAAGCCACAGTAGGAGGGTGCAGGAGGGATGAAGTCGTCATTGCCAGGCTTAGAATTGGTCATACACTGCTGAACAGCACCCAGTGCAGGGTTGGTAGGGCAGAGACAAGAAATTGCATGTGGTGCCCAGATCAAGAGGAAACGGTGCAACATGTATTGCTTTTATGTCCTAGGTACCAGTGGCACAGGGAGCAGTGGAAAGATAAATTGCAAAGAGCTGGATGCTCAGACTTTAGTCTAACTTCAGTTCTGGGATATGGAATAACGCCAGGGGAACTGATCAGGTTCCTCAAGAGTGCAGGGCTCTACGAGAGAATTTAAATGCACTTAAATGTAGGGAACTGTAGGTGGCGGTATGCGCCTGAAGGTGTAACCCGCCATTAACCGAAAGAAGAAGAAGAAGGAACAGTGGCGATGCTCCGCCCATGGTTCCGCCTCCATCCTGCCGACAGGCGGAGGAAGGAAAAGATGGCGACTGAGGCAGTCGGAATAACGCATGCTTAATCAGTTGATGATGAATACTTCACCTTAACTTTGACTTTACTTTTTCTGAACTTACCGAATTGACAGTACCATTACTTGTTACTATATTTTGGATTTTATGAACAAATTTTGTTTGAACTTTCAGTAGCCTACGACGTCAATTTTTTTCATTCGTTTAGCCTATATAATATAGGCTATATTGCTAATCTACCATGACAGACAAGAGGTCAAGAGAGCAAGGCAAGGCAAAAAAAAATCTCTCCTTCACTTCCTTAATGCAAGACGCAGAGGGAATGGATATTTCTGTTATAAATGGACATACATATGCTCAAGCTGAACTCGTACTTCTTCCCGATTCTGCTCCTTCCACTCCTGCTACGAAAAAGGGGAAGATGGAGCCTACACTATCCGAACTGCAAGACAACATCGTGAGGTTGGTAGCGGAAAAATTGAAAGAAAATGCGGATTCTCTGGCCTCTTTGATCAAGAAAAATGCTGACTCGATTGATTCTCTGAAAGATTCTACAGAATTTCTGGCAAGAGAGATTCAGACGGTTAAAGCTGATGTGACCCTAGTGAAGCAAACTAATGAGAAGCATGAGGGCAAACTTACAAAGCTAGAAGAAAAAGTGAATGAATTGGAGCATTACCATCGTAGATGGAACTTAAGACTATATGGACTTGAGGAAATTGAGGGAGAAGTAGTAAAGGATCGTGTTATGAACATTTGTAAAGCCATTGTTCCGAGCGACAGCAACGGCGAGGATCTACAGTCTCGAGTAGACGTTTCCCACAGGATCGGCAAAAAGAAAGATGGAAAAACATGTGCTGTCATCACTCGTTTCACGCTGAGATCTACATGGGACCTGGTGTGGAAATGCGCGAAGGGCTCCGAATTCCTCAAAAATAATAAGCTCAAGTTTGGAGAAGACCTCACTGCCAAGGATAAGGAGGCATGCAACTGGCTGTGGCCACAGGTCGAAAGGGCTCGCAAAGAAGGAAAAAAAGCTTTCTACGTTGGTGCAAATGCTATGATTGATGGCAAAGAAATCAGGGCTTGGGAATGAAATATGCTTGATTCTCGCTTCGAGTAGGCCTTCAATAGGTCTGCTATTTGCTTTAGTTTTGTTCTATATCTTACAGGCTACTTTTCTTACAACTGATTACTGCACTTGAAGTCAGCACTTGGTTTAAAGTACATTCCAAAAACTATTGAGGTTGACAAAAGAAAATAATATTACCTCTTAACTCTAGGATAGTAGCCTTAATTATTTTTTCCATTATGACACTTTGGTTACTGATAGCTCATGACTTGTTTTATATCAGTAAAACTGACACTTTTTAAGTCAGACAAGTTCAATTACCACTTAATTCATGGCTCATAACAGTTTTTTTCAAAGGTGAAGTTCATCTATACTGGTTCTAGTAAGTCAGTTTTTTTTTTGACTGGTTCTATCTTTGTGCTCATTACGGCACTTTCATTATATTCATTCAATGTTACGGGTATTCATGATCTGATTAAGAGGAAGGCTATCTTCTTATTTTGCAAAAATCTAAAGGCTGATTTTTATTTCTTTCAAGAAACACATGCTTTACTTTCAGACTTCAAATTTTGGAAAAACCAATGGGGGGATGACCTCTGGATGTCTTACGGTGATGGCAATTCTGCTGGGGTGGCAATTTTAAAAGGCTCTTTTAAAGGAAAAGTCTGTAAGAGTATATCTGACAACTTTGGAAGATGGCTAATACTTGTTGTAGAATTTATGAATGACTTTTTTATTTTGGGTAACATTTATGGCTACAATGGTACTGTAAGAAACAGGAATTTGTTTGAAGAATTTGAAGAACAAATTATGGCTCTAACTAATGCCTTTCTTGATGCTAAACTTATATTTGGAGGAGATTGGAACTCTATTAGTAACCCCCTTAAAGACTGTTTCCCACCAAGACCCATAGGAGGATCTTATTGTGAATTTAGAAACTTATGTTTGCACTTAAATTGCTGCGATATTTGGAGAACAAAAAACCCTTTGCAAACACAATTCACATGGAATAACAAAGATATGTCTAGAAAATCAAGGATTGATTTTTGCTTGTGTCAAATGAGCTAATAGATAAGGCGACGGGAACAGAAATTAATCCATCAATTCTGTCAGATCACAAGGTTATCTCTCTATCTTTACAAATGGTCACTTTGGAAAATACACACAAGTTTAATATGTGGAAATTTAACAATACTCTTTTAAAAGATCCTGTGTTTAAGGAAACCGTAAAAAATATTCTTATTGAAAATTGGAATAAGGCTAAGGAAGAACAAATTTTTGGAAAATATTGGGAATATACTAAATTCCAGGTTCAAAACATTGCAATTATGAGAGGGAAGGAAATGGCCAGGGTAAAAAGAAGTCAACAGGAAAAAATTCTCCAGGAGATAATAGCCATATATGGAAAGGACGTTAAATGTCAAATAGATGTTGATAAACTGTCTGATCTACAGCTGCAGTTCGACAATATATATGAGAACTTGGCGCGAGGTGCCTTTGTCCGCTCCAGACGCAAATGGCTGGAACAAGGTGAAAAGAACACAAAATACTTCCATAACTTAGAAAAGAGAAATGCTAGCATTAACAACATACACCAATTAAAGATCAATAACTCCATTTCTGAAAATCCCCAAGAAATATTTCATTTTGTTGAAGAATTCTACAGTAAATTATATACAGAGCCAGACACGACCTGTAATGCATTCCCCTTCTTGTCGTCCTTAGGGAACAATGCGAGGCAAATAGACCAGGTTCAAAAAAACCTATGTGATCAGAATATATCTTTGGATGAAGTTAAGAAAAGTATTAATCGACTTAAAAACAATAAATCCCCTGGTAATGATGGTCTTACAGGTGAATTTTTAAAAGTATTTCCAGAATACATTGCCGAATTCTTGTTGCTAGTATTAAAGAAGCTACAGAGATTGGGAAACTCTACATCTATAAGCCAAGGTTTAATTCCCTTGATACCTAAACCCAATAAAGATTGCTTATTGATTGAAAACTGGAAGCCAATCACTTTAATTAATAATGATGCAAAATTGTTTGCACATATTTTTGCACAACGTCTTAAGCTTTGCCTTCCATCAATAATAGATGAATGCCAGTCTGGGTTTATGAAAGCTAGACATATGAGCAATAATATTAGATTAATCCTGGATTTCATTGATTATCGAGAATATTTGACTGATAACAGGTTCATTTTATTCATTGATATATAAAGCTTTTGATACTGTAAGACACAATACGTTATTTGATGTTTAGATGTTTGGGTGTGGTTGGGTGTGGTCCTCTCTTTAACCCTTTAATGCGCAAGCTATTGTAACCCCCTCTAACGCACAACATGGGTCACAAGTGACCCGCATTCATTTCTAATGTAATTTCCAGCAAGGACATGGTTTTCTCTCTTACAACTTCTTGAAACAATACATTTAACCCTATAATATTTTATAAATTGACAGATTAGGTAGGGTTTGATGCACAAAAACTATTTTTTATCATTTTTACTTTTGTATCTCATAAATAAACATGTATTTGTAATTTCTCCATTAATTCGCAGACATGGGTCACAAGTGACCCGCATTCATTTCTAATGTAATTCCAAGCATGGATATGGTTTTCTCACTTACACCTTAAAAAATCAATACTTTCACCTACAATATTTAAAAAGTTTATAAAGTCGGTAATGTTTGAAGCATAAAAAAAAAAAAATTACTTAAGTTTATTTTAATTTAACCTAGATTTGGTGTTCTGAGGAACTATGATATTTGCAAGTGTTTCCTGTCAGGAAAACATTTAAAGTCAGACCACTGTTGATCGCTGACTGTTGACACTCATTTTAGAAGTTTACAAAGCTGTTTCTGCAAAACTACGTGTAAGTATTTATTTTCAGTTGTAATATTACATATTTATTACACAACTGTTACAGAGTTATTATTGAAGATAATTGTACAGTGCTCTGGCAAAACATGCCAGAGCACTGAACGCCTTCACCATCTTTACTGCACAACACCCTGACTATATGAATGGTGTGCCAAATGCACGGCGGCTTTTCATCAAGGAGTTGGCCAAAGAGCTCATCATGCCTCACATGAACAGGCGCATGGAGACCTCTGTTCATCTCCGGAGGAATGTTACTGAGGCCATGGCAACATGTGGTGTGAAAAGGGGGAGTGCTGAGACCACCCATCCACAAGAGGACTTAAGACAGGGAGGAAAATCCAAGAGGAAGAGATGCAGCCTTTGTCCAACTGCCAGAGATAGGAAAGTCACCCTCTCCTGCTCCAAATGCACACGGCCTATATGCAAGGACCATTCAGTTACTGTGGTCATTTGTGATGCATGTAAGAACTGAGACTGCTGTCTCAGCGCGTTCTCAATGTATACATGCCTGTGCCCATGCCAATATAATATTATCTTACCCAATCAGTTTTATTCAGTTACATTTACCACTTCCCCACAGTTTGAAAGTTAATATTCCAGTTGTCCATGGCTCACTATAGCTACTAATGCAATGAAGTTCAGTATTGGTGTTTACAGTGTTAGTTGCTGTACATAATGTACAATGTACAATGTTTAATGTTTTAAATATACCAACAACCTTTTTAATCAGATTACTATTAGAAATGATTTAGATTTTTAGAATATTATTTTTTTGTTATTTGTAGTGAAATGGTTCGCATAATATCACATCACATTCACATTATCTCTAGCCACTTTATCCTTCTACAGGGTCGCAGGCAAGCTGGAGCCTATCCCAGCTGACTACGGGCGAAAGGCGGGGTACACCCTGGACAAGTCACCAGGTCATCACAGGGCTGACACATAGACACAGACAACCATTCACACTCACATTCACACCTACGCTCAATTTAGAGTCACCAGTTAACCTAACCTGCATGTCTTTGGACTGTGGGGGAAACCGGAGCACCCGGAGGAAACCCACGCGGACACGGGGAGAACATGCAAACTCCACACAGAAAGGCCCTCGCCGGCCCCAGGGTTCGAACCCAGGACTTTCTTGCTGTGAGGCGACAGCGCTAACCACTACACCACCGTGCTGCCGGTTCGCATAATATTTTTTATCTTAATCACAATCACTGAGCCAACACAGGTCATTTCTGACCCATGTGTTCAACCGCTGAACTGCTTCACAAAATGTATTCCAATTCATGGAGTAGCCATAGTGGAATGAACATAATTATTGTTGTTTTTTAAAAGCTGAATATGTAATGATAAATTTTGATATTAAATGATGAAATAAACTAATTTCAAATATTACTGCAAATAAATTCTGATTCTTATTCTTGTTCTGATTCTTATTCTATTACTGCAAATAAATTCTGATTCTTTTACATAGGAAATTAATGCGGGTCATTTGTGACCCATGTGTGCAAATATAATATAGCTACATAAAAAGTGTTATAATTCAATGGGTAACCATAAATTAATGAAAAGAATAATTAATGTTTGAAAAAAAAACTGAATAAGTGATGGAAACTTGGTAAATTAAATGAAAAATTAATAAAAAAAAAAAAACTAGCTAAGAAACACTAAACCTTCAACAAAACTCCATAGAAAATGAATGCGGGTCACTTGTGACCCATGTTGTGCATTAGAGGGGTAGTGACAAAAAAAGTATTTTTATTTAAAATTGTTTAGAGATATAAATTTAAAAAAGTTTTGAAATGAACAAAAACAAGTTAATTGAGGAATTCATGGAGTGTGGGGTCATGAAAATAATTTATTGCAGAGATAAAAAGCAAATTAAATGCAGCCGGGTCACTTGTGACCCATGTTGCGCATTAAAGGGTTAAGGCTGTTAAACCGTATCGTGCTGCAGCGGCTCAGTGAAACTCGCGCAGGTTTAACACAGCAAGAGGCGCAAAGCGGAGTGACCCTGCAGCACCTTCTTTATTTATCTTAGTAATGGAAATTTTGACCTTCCATTTATTTAACAATTCCTTTCAAGGTATTAATATATCTGGAAAAGAAATAAAATGTTCTCAACTGGCTGAAGGAAAAAGAAGAAAAAAAAATCCTGCCGAAAGGCGCTGTTAGTACTTCCGGGTTGTGGCGCGGTGCATTGTGGGATGGTTGTCCTCTGTGGAGAGTCTTTGCTGTGAGGTGAATCGCCCCGGAGAGAGAGAGAGAGAGAGAGAGAGAGTGATGTCGGGCTACACGGCGGAGGAGAAGCTGCGGCTGCAGCAGTTATCGGCTCTGCGGCGCCGCTGGCTGCGGGATCAGGAGCTGAGCGCCCGGGAGGCGGCGAGCGGAGCCGCGGCTCAGAGCCGAGTGCAGGCCTTCTGGAGCTCCTTCACCCGGCCGCAGAGCCTCTGGAGGACCTCCGTGAGTGCTTCACCACACTGCATCATCATCATCATCATCATTATTATTATTATTATTATTATTAACACTTCATATTAACATTAGGGGTGTGTGTGTGTGTGTGAGAGAGTCACACCGTCTCATAAATATAATAAGTTTATAAAATGATGGATGAAGTAGCCGGGTATTTTTAAAACCGAACATTTCCCCCTCCGTTTATAAAAATGTTTTATCCACAGTTCCACACCACCTCGTCTGCGAAAAAAATCCCTTCCACACATAACCGAGCAGCTGCGTTTCCAATCACAGCCATAAGCATTCCAAACCTGTAGATGGCGGTATTTCCCCAAATCCGACCCCCTAATCGCATCAGAACGGCACCTGCACAATAATGAACGCTTTCAAGGCGCTCCTCCGATCCGTGACTCTCCTGCTTAATCTGGCTTCTGCAGTAAACAAACGTCGCACGTTTGTCGTCAGGGCAGATTTGTTGTCGTTTTTTTGGCGCAGATTGTGACGTTCTAAACCGCAAAACTCCGCTTATCTCTGTCCACACGAAAAGGCATACACGGAGTTTTCAAAAATCTTCACTTTGCCCGGAGTTTTTTTAAATATTCGTTTTTGATGTGTTTTCATGTGGATGACAGGCCAAAACGTAGAAAAATATCTTCGATTTAGCAGAAACCCGGCTACGTGTGGACGGGGTCTGAGACTCACTGGAAACCTGCGATCAACACAATGTTGTCATCAATATTTTCATTACATTTTTTAAATAGAGCAGCAGCTACAATTATCGACACCTTAAAGGAACAGTCCGCCGTACTTCCATAATGAAATATGCTCTTATCTGAATTGAGACGAGCTGCTCCGTACCTCTCCGAGCTTTGCGCGACCTCCCAGTCAGTCAGACGCAGTCAGACGCGCCGTCACTCCTGTTAGCAATGTAGCTAGGCTCAGTATGGCCAATGGTATTTTTTGGGGCTGTAGTTAGATGCGACCAAACTCTTCCGCGTTTTTCCTGTTTACATAGGTTTATATGAGCAGTGATATGAAACAAGTTCAGTTACACAAATTGAAACGTAGCGATTTTCTATGCTATGGAAAGTGCGCACTATAATGAGAGGCGTACTAACACCTTCTGCACGCTTCAGCAGCGCATTGATATCTGAGCTCCGTATCAACGCGCTGTCGAAGCGTGCAGAAGGTGTTAGTACGCCTCTCATTATAGTGCGCACTTTCCATAGCATAGAAAATCGCTACGTTTCAATTTGTGTAACTGAACTTGTTTCATATCACTGCTCATATAAACCTATGTAAACAGGAAAAACGCGGAAGAGTTTGGTCGCATCTAACTACAGCCCCAAAAAATACCATTGGCCATACTGAGCCTAGCTACATTGCTAACAGGAGTGACGGCGCGTCTGACTGCGTCTGACTGACTGGGAGGTCGCGCAAAGCTCGGAGAGGTACGGAGCAGCTCGTCTCAATTCAGATAAGAGCATATTTCATTATGGAAGTACGGTGGACTGTTCCTTTAATGATCTTTTGGCCGTTTCAAAGTAGAAAAGACTTTCCATACGGGCTGCTTTACAATCAGGGGACAAAGTTTGTGTCACAGGGGTCCAAAATTCAGACTGGTTCTTGTACCAGTGTTTAAGTGAAGGACGAGTTAAAGAACAGATTTCAGGTAAGTTTTTGACGTGTGTGTATGGTAGTTTTGTGTAATCTGCTATAAGATAAAGAAGATGAAGTGTAGCTTTAAGCAGGGCTGGGAGAAACAAATGAAGTGATTCTCGGAGAGGACTTTTTTTTTTTTTGACAATTCAGAATCCGCTACTTCCATAGTGCTTTTAAATATAAGGCTGTAAGCTTTGTGTTAGTCGTCTCTAATATTTATGTCCCAATATCTTGACCACATTTTAGGATGAAAATAATCATTTTAGATATGTTATTTTATATTGAAAAAATGAGCTGTCTCGGAGAGGACTTTTTTTTGACACAATTACAGACTAATTTGATCAAAATAGTCTGAAAACTTACTGGCATTCAACATTAAAACTTAACTATGTTTCCAATGATATGGAACCAAATATGTGTTTTATGGTATAAAGAATGATGTAAGTGCATCCCTTTTGTGGTCAAAAAAGCACTTTTTCTAAATGACGCAAGTAATTTTGCTAAATATGACACACATTGCCATACATTCACCAAAAATAACGTTATCACAATTTTTTTTTGCATGGTAAATAGAGCTATCACAGGGCTACAATAAACAACAGAGTTTATTTAGTCAAGCCTTTTGATATTGAAGATAATAAGTGTTAAATGCGATGTTTAGCTTGCGAACCCTGATTGTAAAACAACCCGTATGTAAACTGTGCATGAATAATGACTCAAACTCACACTGGGGGAAACGAGCTGATTCCAGATTACTGAGCGCATCAGATCACGTGACACCGCTCCACAATTATCGACACCCAGATGATTATTTATTTTAAAAAATAATCTGTATGTGGTATTAAGTTTTCAAAACAATTCTTGTTTAAAATGTGTTTTACATAGACTTTTATATTTAGTCCAAAATATCTTTTATATAAATATATGGATGTCAGTGTTTACAGAAATGATAGCCTGGCTAACACAACTTCAAAGCTCTCTGAGCTATTGGTCTGGCCAAGATATTAAGCCCAACCGTTTCCCAGAGCCCGTGGTTGACCCGCCTCCCTGAAATGCCTCAGTTTGCTACTGGTCGAAGCCAGAAAAGGCTGTGACGAAGCTTAAACCAATCACATCACTCTTTCCTCTGACGTATGTGACGCGACGGGGCTAACTGGTAGATTAAACTCTTACCGAAGCCGGTCGGGAGCAAGGCGAAAACGTCCTTCCTTTCAATAAATACCTCCAGGGCTGCTCTTTGCTCCGTTTTCAACGAGAACTTCCCGTTGAATGCTTTCAATACAGCATCTACCGCTGTGTTAAAGGCTTGCCGCTGCTCCATGTTCGTGATGTGAATGAAGCGCTTCCGGCATAGATTCTGTAAACAATCTGTGGCTTCCGGTCGCAGTTCTACTACGTCACTGCCTTGAACACGCCTCTACCCAGGGCCGTTGGAGATGCTCAAAGTTGATTGGTTCCCGATTTTTCGGGAGCTTGGAAATGCTGTAGATAGCCTGCCTGGCCAGACTAAGCTCGGAACAGGCCCTCGTGTTGCGTCACGCTTAGGATGGGCGGGCCCAGGCTACAGAAATGAGGAAGTAATTCTAGTGTTTGTAAACAAATGAACTGATGATGTTTAACCTGCGACAGAAAATCGTTTTCTTCCACTTTAAGTATTTCAGTGATTCTTGAGAGTCGGGACAAAACATGTCCCACATAGACAAGTCTTATTTATATAAAACATAAAGAAATTAATAATGATTGGCATACTCACAAAGTTAGATCTAAAGGAATTGTGAATACTGATGTTATGTTTTAGCATAGATAATTAATTTTTTGGGGGATATTTGTTTAAATGTATGACCAGTGGTTAGACAGCCCATGTGATTTCTCTTGTCCTCAGCAAGCGGTCACAATATTCACCAGCACCAAAAAACTTTAAAAACCTCTACGATTGTGAAAACATTTTTCTCAAATCAAAGATAAAGGTTATAAATGTATAAAACAATGCATGCCATCAACATCTAAAATAATTTTCATAGAAATTTGCCTATCAAAGTTGTGTCCTCTGTTTCCGTCAACTCCGTCAGATTTTTTCTTAAACCTCATTAAATCGGGCAATAGCACGGTCAGCTATATCCCTGAGGGTCCCTTTTCATTCTCCTGGCTGTGGTGAATGCATCATTACCATATATGGTCTGGTATGTTTGAAATTTTTTTGATATTTTAGATGAATGATGTCAGTTTTCCTATGGTCACAGCTGGAGCATGTCAGCACCATCTCTCCATTATGATCAGTGGCGGAACTAGACTTTTTTCCTTGGGGGGGCAAGGGGGTGGCCAGGACTATTTCACACACACACATGCACGAGCACTCACGATTAATGTTAGTGATTGTGTGCTGTATATCTGTTTTTTATCTTGTGTTTAAATTATGCATTATTGTTATTATTATTTATTCTTACATGGTGTTGCACCTGTTCTTGTCTTGTGTTCTTGCCCATGTCATGACTTCTAATTATTTTTGTCTTTTTGTTATATATACATACACACCTTTCTTTCTTTCAACATTAAAATTCCAGGGACGACAGATGAAAGAAAACTAGTCAGTGATTATTTCTAGTGCATTTACATGTTAATTACACACTGATCCTTCTTAAATAAATAAACTTATAAACAATACTTTCAGTTTACAATCATGTTTAAGTAGCTGCGTATTAAGCACACAGAAGATGTCATTCTGAGTGTAATTTGTAGTTTATTAATGTACAAAATGAATACGGTGCATTTACCAGCACCCTGACACCACTGACTGGAACTAATGCACACAGTTACTCAGTTACTGACACACTGAGTCAGTCACACAGTTACTCACACACACAGGTACATATAGTCAGTTGTTCACACGGCCAGTAGTCCATCAAACCATCAACTTTCCACAAAAAAATAAATAAATAAATCTCAACTGAAAAAAACTGTCTGTTACTCCTAGCATGACTTCCCTTATGAAAACAAAATGCAATATTTTCATGTCCAGCATAGATATTACATTACAAGGGTTAACATTACACTCACTGCCTACATCTTTTCTGTCCACCAACTCCACACCCCCTTAATGCGTGACCATAAGCTACCATACCAGCAACGCCGAGTAGGTCCAACTTAGTCAATAAACTAAGAACCCAAATCATCACACAGATATCTACCGTCTCTCTGTAATCTGCGGCTAGCCTCTACAAATGACGCAAAAGATGCCACTGTTTATTAAGAACGTGCAGAAGGCATCTAGCTTCTAGCAGTAGCACAGTGCTCCGTACACTCTTTCCGTAGCAGAATGGGCGTTTTTTGCACTTACAACAAGAAGGTTGAGTGCCACGGTAATAAACACACTCCCTGTACTTCCTTCAAAAGAGGGTCTAGTCTTCAAAATACACCATGATTTACTTAATTCTGAACATTCTTCATACTGCTAAAGGTCACTTCACATCACACACCTAGTTTTGACTACATCTGCGTTTTCACCTTTTCTATTGCCAAATCATTCTGATTTATGAAACGAAAATCGATTGGCCAGAAGATCCACTGACTGATCTTATTGAACTCGCGAACTTATTTTGGGATAAACTGCAGTCGTGTACTCACCGATATAGGTCAGTCTTAAAATCCATCTGGCTGAGGAGCAGCTGCCTTTTCTGTTCAATGGTTCCTCCTTCTTCTTTCCCATGTCTTCTATTGTAAATTGGATTGCAACGCCTTGTGGTAGCTTGCATTGCGCCATCTACTGTACAGGAGGGACCTAGCAGTCACAGACTTCAATGCAACTGGCTTTTCTCGTGCGGTGCCGTAACATGTCAATCATCTGGGGGGGCACCTGGGGTAGCCAATCAGATTCCAGGGGAGGCTAGTGCCCCCGCAGCCACCCCTGTAGCTCCGCCCCTAATTATGATACTTATTCAGTGTTTCCCACAGACCAGGTAGCAAGTTGTGGTGCTCCACTGTGCTGATGAGGGAATCGTGCGCGGTGGTGTCGTGGCGGTCGGTGGAGTCGGTCATTGGGGTGTATGCAAAGTGTTTACAGCGGGCGGTGTTCAAACACGGTATTTTTCTTCAGAGTCACCTGCTGGGACTATTTTAAAGCTACAAGAAGCATTTGAGATTATTCAGTTCAATCTAAATTCTTTTAAGTTCTTTAAGAGAAGACAGCTAAAACAATTTTTCCCAGAACCCTGCCTGGTTTCATTCCTCGACCCAACTTTACATTACAGCGCAGGCCATTAGTTTGCTGGGCTTGATGTTGGTGGAAAACCTGTCTTTTAAATGTAAGAAAATTACTCACCAAAATTGAAGTTAAAGTTTAGTTTTTACTAGAGATGCACCGATTGCAATTTTTTGGGCCGATTCCGATTTCCCATGGAGTGTGACCTGCCGATTCCGATTTCATTTTTTCAAACCACTTCACAGCACACACAGACTATTTTCTTTTTATCTTTAATAGAACATTCTGCCAGATTTTCAGTAATAAATTTTCAACACCTCAAAGGTTGAAAACAAAAAGACATTGTTCTTTGTAAAATCTTTCTTCATGTTTGGTATTAACATATTAATTCCTGAAATAGGAAATTCACACAAACATTTTTTTCTTTTCCCATCCAATATCTGGCACAAAAACAACGTCCCCCTCATATATTATTTGCCCACTGCTATGGAACACACTTTCATAAGCCTGTTTAGATCTGAAAACTTCTGCCTTATAGAGCAACCCATTTCTTCATTCAGTATCAAAATACTAAAATAATTTCCAGTCATACTTATACCATAGCCATTCTATCATCTTTGTCAAATGTGTATTTGTAGAGTAATTTCCAATGGAATCAAGTGCAACCAAGGCTGTAAAACAAACAAAAAGACATTTTTCTCTCTCTCTTTGTACAAATCTAACTAGATGTTTGGTAATGGGCTAACGTATTAATTCCTGTAATGGGAAATTCACACAACCACAAACATTTTCTTCTTTTCACATCCAATACCTGGCACAAAAAAAAATCACTATATTTGGATATATTGCTTTGGAACACTTTCATATTTAGGTCTGAAAACTTAACCCTTATGGAACAGCCCTTTTCTTCTTCCCACATTCAGTAACAAAACATACAAAAATAATTTTCAGTCATACTGCCATATGCCATTATATCATATTTGACAAATGTGTATTTGTTTGGTCTTTTTCAATGAAAACAGGTGATACACTTGCCATATAAGGATATACAATTAACAAATAAATAAAAATAAATAGGTGAAACTTAAAGACAGATGTTTTTTGTTAACGGCGTGCGCCGGAGCTCGTTCGGCGCGCAGGACTGACGCTGTTCTGCATAAGCGCAACACAATCGCACTAGAAAGCATGTTCAAGCTGCCAGTGGAGCTGCAGTCTTTTTAGTTGTGAATTACGAGTATCTCCACTTTCATCTCTATGTGATACACAAGTTTTGATCGGCAGAAAATCGGCATATTTTAATTTTGCCCGGCCGGTCGCCGGTCATGGCCGATCACGTGAAAATCGGCTGATTCCGATCAGCAGCCGGTCAATCGGTGCATCTCTGGTTTTGACCTTAGTTTTTTGCCTTTTTGGTGGCAATCTTTCAATCATTCTTTAGTTGACATTCAAGGAATAAATTGCAAAAAACAAGCTGGAGGTTTTAATTTTAAATATTGAACTCAACACTTACCTCAACCAATACTAAAATGAAATAAAATATAATATAACAAAATAATAATAAAATATCATAATTACATGTAAGAAACCACTTAAGGTAACACCAAGGCAACTAACAGTAATGAAAAGCATTACCCTAATTGGTGCAAAGCCTGCATGCCCTATCAGAACATTTAATTCTGCGTGGCTTCCTGAAAAAACCTCCAGTGCCCTATCGTAAGGGAAGTGATTGCTGAAGCGGGATAAACGGGATAATGCAATAAGGCCGGTTCCTCACGTCAAGCTGCTGCTGTCTGCATCAGAATTGGTTTACAGCCTGACTCAGGGATGTCCGTTTCCTGTAAGCCAAGAAGGCTATGATAAAGCTCATCACGAGCACGGCGTAGGCTACCTTTTAAAATAAGGGGTCGGAAGGCGAATCGGGAAGGCTGCGTTATTTTTAATTAGCCAACAGGCCTACTCGCAGTCCGGGTATATGCGCACCGGCAGGCCTGTGGACACGCCACGCCTCTCCGTCTCTGTGTGTGGGTGCGTGCGCGTGAACGAAAAGAAAGAGCACTATGAATGAACGGAACGATACGCAACAGATTTTTATTTTTTTTCCCAAAATCGCGAGTCTGATTGTGTGGCGATAGGAATCCATTGTGTGGCGCTGCGCAACACAACGGCCTATGTATGGGAAACCCTGATTTTATTAAACCATAGTGGATTCAATGAAGTATTTTATTGGGATTATGGAGACAGTTAGCAATAGCCAAAAAACTAGCTAGCTGCAGTGATTTTTTTTTTCTACAGAGGGAAAAAACAGGCCATTTTGTCAACTCCGTCAGTGTCAACTCCGTCAGATTTTATGATTGACGGAGTTGACAAATCCACCAATAACCACTTAATGTGCTAATATTATACTATTTTTGAACATAGTAAAGGAATAGAATGTTATTTTAGGGTTTTATCTGCACAATCGTACATATACAGCATGCAATTACATTATTTTACAATATGCTTATAATTTGTAGAGTACTTATTGCATAATTTTATCAGCTTATTATTGAATAACTTTCCAGCACGTGTTCTATATAGCACTTGTCTACATGATTGATTGATCATAAAAATCATAAAGGTGCAGTCTGTAGTTTTCACTATTGAAAATATACACACTGGCTTCTTATAGAGAGCTTGCATGTGATGTCACAGCCGATCCAGATTGTGACAGACGCCATCGTGTCGGTCAAACGCCATATTCCGCCTTCTACTTCTGGTTCTACTTCTGCTTTTACTTCTACCTTTTCTTCTGGAAAACCCTACTATATACAATTCTACTACAACGGCTGCGGCTACAAGGTCTCCCTACCTGTGCACGTTTTTTATGTTTTTTTGTGTGTATTTTTGCGTGTTGTTCGTCTGTACCGGACTTCAATATCCACTACAACCGTATGGACTTACTGGACATTGGTTTCCAGCAGAAAATGACGGTTTGTAGCGATTTCCATCGCATGCACAACATTCCGGACGAGAAAAAAAAAAAACATTCCGGACGAGACCAGATTGCGAGACCAGCGGGGTCTCCGTGGATTGTTATCGGAAGCAAAGCGAAGGAGGCGGTGCCGGGAGCTGAAGCAAAAGCGAGGCTGCAGGCAGAGCCGGCCTGTTGACTAAGTTCAGAAAACAGCTACTCAAACCTCCACTGCCAAGCCTCTACCTCTCCAACGCCAGATCCATGTAAACAACACGGACGATTTGGAATTACCTTATTGTATTCTATAATTGGCTGGTCAGTGCTATACTCAATACTTAAGTGACTTACCCATCCAGTGAGGATCATTTTCTTGCCTACAAGATGCCACATCTGAGTCGCTGACAAATCCTGAATTTCTGTAGAGATAACTGTCCAGAGATTTATAAGCACGCAGCGCTTCACCACTGAACAGCGAGGGAAAGTTGATGAGGTAATCATACACGTCCGGGTATTCCGCTGGCAGTTCAAAATCCGGTCGTGAAAACTCCGTCCGGTAAGCCATAAGGGTCACAAATCTGTAGATCGTTTATTTTAGACATATATCTAGTTATCTGTTCATTAGAAAAATGAGCCGTGTAGTCCGTCGGTTGAAATTGATCCATTCTGTACACGAGTGCAGCAGTATTCAGCGGTGTTTTTGACCGACACGATGGCGGTTGTGTACTTTCCGGTCACGTGACTGCAAGATCTCTATAGAGCGGGGAAGAAGTTCAATGTTGCCTTTTCAAATCCAGTTTACTTGGACCATCGGACCAAAAGTGCACCTGTGGTAATTTTGTCTTGATTATATTAAGATAGGATCCATAGGCTATGTGTCCAGAATGCCACAGCATCCTGTCTCTTTGACTCGGACAGAATTTTTTTCTTTTGTCTGTTATTCCACCTACACTAGGGTTTGAAAAAGCAACGTGGAACTTCTTCCCCACTTCCCATGGTAAAGGTGCACCAGACGGTATTGGCAGTACAGTAAAAAGAACAGCTGACATGACAACCTGGTGCTGAGAGGAAATGATGTGACAGATGGACACACATTCTTTGAGAAGGTCTCAAACAGTCTGAAGGGCATTCAGCTGCACCACAGTGTAGAAGAAGACATGGAAAGACATGATACACTTCTCATGGATCCTCTCAGACCGGTTTCGTCAACAAGACAAATACACCAGGTCATCGCACATGAAAACAGGATCCACCACAGACAACTATCGTGCTTTTGTAGCAGGATGTTGGATTGCCAGTGCTTCTGCCCAGGTACCTTCTATTTTCAGGGCCCAGATGAACAGCAGAGTGATACCCGGAGGGCAAGAAAGAAAGGACCTTTAGAGATATTGTGGGAGGAGATGGAAAATGAAATGGAAGAGTTGGATGAGGAACCATTGAAAGGTCCTGAAGGTACTGTGACAGTAACAACTGTTAGCAGCCTTAACAATGGGGACTGGTTAGCAGTAGTGTATGATGACCACTGGTGGCTAGTAAAGACCATTGCTGTGGATGCTGATCATCAAGATGTGAAAGTGGAATTTCTGCATCCCTATGGTCCAACAGCAAAGGTTAAGCCCAAGTGTGGCAAGAAGGATGTCTGTTTTTGCCCAGTTCAAGACATCATAATGGAACTAATGGGAAATGCATCACCAGTCCAATCAAGAACACGAGAAATCTACAGTATTGCCCCTGATGTGATGGACTTCATAGAGCGTGAGCATGTCCGACGCCTGCTGCTCAAGGCGTAAGTGCCTTGTGTGACTGCATTCATGCTCTAAAGCATACTGCGTTTTTTTTTTTTTTTTCATTGTAAGCACTTCCTCAACACCTGTGTTCCTGTTCTCTTCTTTTTCCTAGTTTTGAAGCATGCCATGTTTTGCAGCAACACCTATGGCTGATTGTTATGAGCTTAATTACATTTCTTCACTTATTTTGAAAGTTTGAAATGGTGTATTTGAGTTTGTTTATTACAGTTGAATTAAAAATATGTTCAGTATAAGACAAGGAGTTATTTCTTAATCTACTGTCAGTTCCATCTGTTTAAAAAAAGCATGTGTGGATTAATCAGAAATGCAAATACAGTTTTGTCAACTCCGTCAGATCTTCATCAGCACTGTCAGATGTAGGTTTTTATAATTTTTTTTGGGAAAAAACAAATTCCTTCAGTTTTTGTTGTTTAAGTAATAAAGGATCATCAGATCTACATCATCTTGTGTCTTATTCGTGTAAGGATTCTTTTTCTTTAGTGGCAAAATAAAAGATAAAGTTTGAAAATGCAAAATTTTAGAAATCTGTGTATTCATAAGAGTGTGAAATTAAGCCTTTAGTTTATATATTATATTTTATTGCTTGTCAGAGTAACTGAACACTATTACAACATCACAACTTAAAATTCTTGTTGGGCTATTATAATTATAATTATATACTTTTAGTGTGTCTGACGGAGTTGACACAAATCAAGTTTTTAAGGTGAACATGTGAATTTGTTAAAAAGGTTTTTTAACCTCCAGCCTGCACCTTTACATGGTTAAATAGCACAGCTCTTTATCTACATGAACATATAACTCTAATCAATATAGTATAAATTTTCAAAAAAGTTTTTCAGAAAGTGTTTTGTCCCGACTCTCAAGAATCAGTGATTTTCGTAGATCACATTTTGTTAATCATTCTTTGTTGTTTGTATTAATTTCTACTTTTGTAGTTTACCAGTAAATATCAACAGGCAATTGACCTTGTCATCGCATGAACATCCAGGTCAAAGGTCACATGTCATTCCTCAAACCAAAATATAAAGTGTCTCCTGCTCTTGTAATATGTGGTAGATATTTACAACAAACTGCAAAAAAAATTCTGAATGGAATCGAAAAATCTGAATATTTCAAGCATGTAATTTTTTTTTAGACCAGAATTAAATTGCTAGCATATAATTCTATTTATTGCAATCAGATTCCAAATATTCTATAATCATTCCATTCTGTTATAAATCAGAAAATTATAACTCGGTACTTTTTTTTTTTTTTAAAGTACTTCATCTACTTCAACAATGTTATGCAAAGATCGATCCATAACAGTCGTAAATGTCCCATAATTCCACAGGGTGTTGATAATGGTGGACACCGGTGAAAGTGATCACTATTATCGACACCTCACGTGACTTCTCAAACACACATTTAGATACAAAATGGCGACTGTCAAATGAAAGAGTAAGAAACAAAGTAGGTTTTGACGAGGAGATCATGAAATATCGGTGAAATTGACCAGTAAAACATGTCCATGATCTTTCCACCACGCTCACCTGCGATGATAATGTCTGGGTTTTCCTCAAATTGCTGATCGTGCTAAAAAAAATTCCATCTCCAGTAATGAGCTGTGACATCAGACGACAAGATCAAATGGCAAGAGGAGTCTTCCGGTTGATTAATTAACCAATAATGACTGTTGAAACTGAAACTCACCCTTTGCAAGATTTTTAAAAAAAATTTTTTTATTGGTAAATCTAAAAAGGTGTTGATAATTATGGACTGTCAATAATTGTAGCCGCTGCTCTATATAGGTAAATGTTCAATATCCTGAATATTTAATGTAGAAGATTGTGCAGTATTTACAGATCTTTAACGTGAGTAAATGAGTGATATTGTGAACTGCTTTGTACAGAAGGTTTGGATGAGAGCATCTGCTAAACACCTGTAATGGAACGAAATGAAAATTGTTGTATAAAATTAGAAAAGAATGCAAAATGGAAGCATTTTCAATAAAAATCCAAACACAGTCCAGGGGTTCTGGAGGAAACCAAACACATTGTGACTGTAAATCAGCGCTCAGTCTACAGAATGCTGTAAGTTTCTGATTTAAAGATGAAAAAGTCTCTTAATAAACCACCACAGTGAAAACACACACACACACACACAGGTTCTTTATATTCCCCATGTAACTGTGTTTTTATGATTGTGTGTGTGTGCAGGCATTTAAGGCATATAACGTGGGTGCGTTTGTTCTGACCCGTGTCCTCATTCCAGCCTGGGTCGTTCACTACTATGTGAAATATCACCTCAGTGTGAGTATAAACCATCATCTCATTACAGAGACGAGAACACAGCATTATAGCCTCATACTCCCCACATCAATCAATAAATTCATCAAAACATCGTAAACATGTGGGAGTGTGTATGCAACTCTCCCCTGTGGTGCTCAACAGAACTGTGTGTGTGTGTGTGTGTGTGTGTGTGTGTGTGTGTGTGTGTGTGTTACAGAAAAAACCGTACAGTGTGGTGGAGCTGAAGCCCAGACTGTTTCCGGTAAGTACAGTGAAGCTGCTTTCTCACACACACACACACACCCTGGAACCACTTCCCGTCTAAAGACGATTTGTTCTGGAACAACCCGACACCAGTGGGCACAACTCGCTCCACTTTATGAGGTGGTGCAACTTGTTCTGGAACATCTTGTTCCTGCTTACCGTCTAAACACAATCAGTATCCAGTAGGAGGGGCTTATGCATGCGTTGTAGTGTTCATCTGGGCGAGACTGCTTCAGCTCAGATTCAACAGTCAGGTCTTCAGTTCTTCTCAAGTGCTTTTCCTTATCAAACTTCACCTTTAAACGATGGATTCGAGCGATTTCCGAACCAACCGCAGTGAGGACAGGGTCGCAGGCGAGCTGGATCCTATCCCAGCTGACTACGGGTGAAAGGCGGGGTACACCCTGGACAAGTCGCCAGGTCATCACAGGGCTGACACATAGACACAGACAACCATTCACACTCACATTCACACCTACGCTCAATTTAGAGTCACCAGTTAACCTAACCTGCATGTCTTTGGACTGTGGGGGAAACCGGAGCACCCGGAGGAAACCCACGCGGACACGGGGAGAACATGCAAACTCCACACAGAAAGGCCCTCGCCGGCCCCGGGGCTCGAACCCAGGACCTTCTTGCTGTGAGGCGACAGCGCTAACCACTACACCACCATACCGCTATATAAAATATATTATATAAAAATACACACACATTTTGTGTGTGGATAGTGTCTTGCAAAAGTATTCATCCCCCTTGGTGTTTGTCCTGTTTTTGTTGCCTTACAAGCTGGAATTAAAATGGATTTTGGAGGGTTAGCACCAGTTGATTTACACAACACGCCAACCACTTTAAACGTGAAAATTGTTGTGACAAACAATAAGATGAAAAAACAGACATTTGGAGTGTGCATAAGTATTCCCCCCTCAATACTTTTGTAGAGCCACCTTTTGCTGCAATTCCAGCTGCAAGTCTCTTGGGGTGTGTCTCTATTAGCTTAGCACATCTAGCCCCAGGGATTTTTGCCCATTCCTCAAGGCAAAACTGCTCCAACTCCTTCAAGTTAGATGGGTTGCGTTGGTGTACATCAATCTTCAAGTTATGCCACAGATTCTCAATTGGATTGAGGTCTGGGCTTTGACTAGGCCATTGCAAGATATTTAAATGTTTCCCTTTAAACCACTCCAGTGTAGCTTTAGCAGTATGTTTAGGGTCATTGTCCTGCTGGAACATGAACCTTCGTCCCAGTCTCAAACCTCTGGCCGACTCAAACAGGTTTTCCTCCAGAATTGCCCTGTATTTAGTGCCATCCATCTTTCCTTCAGTCCTGACCAGCTTTCCTGTCCCTGCAGATGAAAAACATCCCCACAGCATGATGCTGCCACCACCATGCTTCACTGTAGGAATGGTGTTCTCAAGGTGTTGGGTTTGCGCCACACATGGCGTTTCCCATGATGGCCAAAAAGTTCAATTTTAGTCTCATTTGACCAGAGAATCTTCTTCCATGTGTTTGGGGAGTCTGCCACATGCTGTTGGGCAAACTCCAAATTTGTTTTCTTAAGCAATGGCTTTTTTCTGGCCACTCTTCCATAAAGCCCCGCCCACTCTGTGGAGTGTTCAGCTTAAAGTGGTCCTATGGACAGATACTCCCATCTCCACTGTGGATCTCTGCAGCTCCTTCAGCGTTATCTTTGGTGTCTTTGTTGCATCTCTGATTAATGCCCTCCTTGCCTGGTCTGTGAGTTTTGGTGGGCGGGGCCTTCTGTTGTCAGGTTTGTAGTGGTGCCCCATTCCTTCCATTTTGCTATAATGGATTTAATGGAGCTCCCTGGGATATTCAAAGTTTGGGATATTTTTTATAACCCAACCCTGATCTATGGGTCTGTCTCGGAAACTGGTCTCTCATTTGGGACATTATGGTCAAAAAATAAATTTAATTAAATTTTTTTTTTTTTTGCATTTACCTAACACTCAATGTTTCTTTTGTCGTGTTTAATAAGAAGAAAGAGAGCATCTTGCTTTTTCTGGCCTCCACTGTGGAAAATTAATTACAATTCAAATGCTTTTGTAAAATTGATTTACATATAAAATAACTCCATCATGAAGAATTAAAGCCCCTCCTTCACAGATGAGTGAAAATATTGAATAAATTTCCTCTTTTTGATTGCTTGGGTTAAAAATGCCAAGTTATGATGGCTGAATTGATTATTCACTTAAATATGAATAATATGATACAGTTTGGGTATTTGATATGGCGAAATAGGACACAATGGAAAAATCAAGAACACACCGGAAAGATGAGAATAACGGCGGTGGTAAAAGAACAGCGACTGTACCGGCTGAAGGTCGCGCGGGTCTCTGCTGCGGCGCGCGAGCAACGGGACATCACTACCGCACCGGACGGAGCGCGAGGCGGGGGCGGGGCAAAATGACTGGCTGTAGAGTCTATCAAAAGTTTGATCTAAATTGACCATGGTTGCAAAATATTGGCCAAAAATATGCAAACTCTACGAAATATGAAAGTAAGATGAAAAAGAAACATTCTATTGCCTTATACTGCAAGACTAAACAAAATAAAACTGTCAAAACTCACCTTTTCAGCGATAACGTCCGAACAGATCACCCGCGTAACAGAGAGACCACAAATGGAAGCACGATCAACTTCTAACTGTTGGAATGGAAAATTCCATTCTACACATGCAGATTGTTAATGTGTGTCCTTCCCCGCACACAAATAACACGCTACGGTAAAAAATAGACCACAACTCATTTTATAGCTCAGAAATTCATACAAGACCAGCTACCATCGTAACATATTCTGTAAGAAACATATTCTATACCTAACTTTCAGCTTTCGCTTTAAAAAACAAAATCACAGATTTATAACTAAATGTTTATATGGCGTAGTGATTTTAAGTTCCTACTTTTGGTGAGGTCGTGACCTCGACCCTGAGGCTTTCCGTTTAGATCAAAACACACGATCGTATTGGTTTTGGGTTTGCGGAAAATGGAGTTACAACGGTGATCAAATATTTTGCATGATGTTTTATTACAGTTATGATTATCAGGCCTAGACATTAAGCATTTACCACTGGAGGCCCATTGGGCCAGTGGAATTGAAAAGTTACTGGCCCAAATGGAAAATGTGGTTGCCCGAATGCGTCCGGTACCCGAACCACAGCTGCCGCAGGCAGCCGCTGCAAGCACCACAGATGCTTGCACAAAGAGGGGGCCCTGGGGGCCCTCCCCCGGAAAATTTTGATTTTTCAATTCATATTCGTGCATTCTGGTGCATTTTAAGGTGAAATTAATGAAAATAAGTATTTCATATTTTGCTAACATTATTATATCTTTATTGTTTGTTCACATTGATATTTTATTGTTTGCATTTCTTGTTCTATCAATTTCTTAGTTACATTTAAATATTTCCTTTGTTCTTGTTCTCTGTTCGTTTAACACATGCTGTTGATTACTGTTTTACATTAACAATTGTTTGTATAAGTTTTAGAATAAGCTAAGTTTTGCCTCACCATGCAACTAACTTGTTTATAGAATAAGCTTTGCCTGTAACCCACCCTGTGTGATGGAGACATATTTTCCTTTTTTGTCATGGTTTCAACTTTGGCTCATATATTCTCAACATTGTAGATATTGAATTCTCACCACTGTAGATATTCTTATAGAAATAGAGGTACAATTAACTTTTTATATATACACCTTTATATAATAGCCCCAAGACACACACAGGCCAGTCCCAAGTCTGGATGAAAGGTGAGGGTGGCATACTAACCCTCATCATGCTGGATTTAAATGGGCATTTTTATTGCCCATGAAGTTTTATTTCTTAATTAATAAAATATCATGAGAATCACTGACAAACCATACATTTCCTGAAAGGGTGGACTTTGGGGAATAATCTAGTGAGATTTTTGCAAAGCCTTACCTGCTCGGGGGTGATTTATAACCCTAATTACCTGTTAATCAGCTAATTAACAGGTATGCTCAGGTGAGCCAAAAAGGGGTGAAATGTTTGGGGTTTTTTTTAATAAGACAAGATATAAACACCAAATTTTCAGGATATGTCCTTGGGGGAACTACCGTAGTAGTAAATTTTTGCAAATTCATCTCGTTTGCATAAACCGTTGCCATGGCAACAGCAGATACCCTAGCAACTGGGGGTATACTGGGTTTAGCATGGTCTGGTTGTACCAGAGAGGGTCAGAATAGTTATTATTGTTGTAATGAACTAATGTAGACCTAGTTTGGCTATTTTGATAGATTTCATCATCTTTGGATATTTGAATAATATAGTATGTGGGATCAGATCTAATTTACCACATTATTTTATCTGTTCTATTTCAGTCATAGCAACGAACATTTATACTTCATTCTTGAATCACTAAAAGTTGATGCACGTGTAG
The DNA here is from genome assembly GCF_027579695.1 of Neoarius graeffei. NCBI lineage: Eukaryota > Metazoa > Chordata > Actinopteri > Siluriformes > Ariidae > Neoarius > Neoarius graeffei. Next base: position 99,363,189 of record NC_083575.1, on the reverse strand, counting down.
CCATATTTCTTGGCAGTGTATCCTGAAATTTTGATATTAATATACAAAGTCTGAACGATTTTACACCGTCTGAAGTTAAAGCGTGCGTGTGGTGAAATGCTGTTTTACGATTTGGCGAGTTGTAAACCGAGTGTGATGTCGCGCGCTCTGATTGGCTGCCGAGTTCAAAATGAAGCCGAACATCTCCGAAGATGCACAAAGACGGCACACTCCTGCCGCGGCGCGGAAGATGACAAAAACAAAGATGTTGGACCTCGTATCGAAAAGGTGCATTTTACGAACAATTTCTTCACAATTCTGGGTAAAATATGAGTAATAAAATTTGTTAATTTGTATCGAAAACGTACTGGCCTGCCCGGGCCACTGTTTGGCCAAATTTAGTGGCCCGAAAGACGTAAAAAACACCACCGGGCCATCGGGCAAGTGCTAATGTTGAGCCCTGATTATTCTGTGAGCGCACCAATCCTTAGGTGTATAAAGTTACAACTTAAAATACAATTAGTGATAACTGTAGACTTTTCAGTGGACTACAACCTTTTTAAGGGAATGCGATGTAGTCAACCATTTATCATGTCCCAGATCAAGCCGCCATTTTTCCACAAATTTGCAGAATTTTTGCCAAATTCTGAAGAGTATTCACATCAAAGATTTAGTTTTATCTGTATTATTTCATTCATCATTTTATTTCAAATTAAAGCCAACATCACCATTCAAAACCGTATAGTTTATTGACCGAGTATATTTAGTGGGATCCCCCCACAGTACCCAGTTTCTGAGACAGACCCGTATACTTCTCCACAACTTTGTCGCTGACCTGTTTGGAGGCTCCTTGGTTCTTATGTTGCTTGCTTAGTAGTGTTGCAGAGTCAGGGTCCTTCCAGAACGGGCTGATTTATACAGACATCTTGTGACAGATCATGTGACACTTTCGCTACGTTCACACTGCAAGGCTTAATGCTCAATTCCGATTTTTTTGTGAGGTCGTTCACATTAACAAATATATGCGACTTGTATGTGATCCTCAGTATGAACGAAAAGCGACCTAAAAGTGTTCCGCATGCGCATTGCAGGATACGACGACGTCACACGCAGTGAGCATGGCCAGTGTTTACGGAAGTAAAACCGCCCGGTTGCGGTATGACCCATCCAATCTAGCTTGAATAGCTGCATCCCCCCAAATGGAAATCAGCTCCCTAACCTCTGCGTCCTTCCATTGAGAAGATTCAGAACCTTCACAGCCCGAAGCGTCCCTCGCATTGATGTCATGCGCAGGGGCGCAGATACGTTTTTGGAACTGGGGGGGACAAAAAACTGGGGGGGACAAAGCTGCCAGCAAACCAACCCCAACCCCGATATGCCTGTCAAACTTGTTGTGGGTTACTATAGCAACCAAGCTCGAGCTCGCAACCTGTACAGTCTGCGCAGCTCAAACAACCGAATATCAGTCTTTGTTTTATGTGAATTGTTGCAACTATGTATACACTGCTGTGCACCTCAATAAACCGAATGGTAATTAGTCTTTTGATTTTTCTGTGAGGTTTGCCTTATGCAAAGTGGGGAGGGACCGAACGAAGTGAATTTAAATCTGGGTGGGACGAGTCCCACCCTCTATCTGCGCCCGTGATTATGCGCCATGTTGTTGTAACTTTTTTTGAGAGACCCGCCGCCTACTTCAGCGCAGAATAGTGATGTTTGTGGCTTGTTGATGACGTGTAAGTCGGATGAATGCGACCTGGCGGTTCAGACTGAAGTCGCATATGAAAAGAGCGGATAGGAATCGGAATTAGGACCACATATCCAAACGGCCTGGGTCGGATTTGAAAAAATCGGATCTGTGTCGTTCATATTGTCAATAAAAGATCGGATACAGGTCACATATGGGCGAAAAGATCGGATTTGAGTCACTTCAGCCTGCAGTGTGAACATAGCCTTTGATTGCACACAAGTGGATCTTAATCAAATAATTGTGACTCATGAAGTGAATTGTTTGGAGCAGCTCTTATTTAGGGGTTTTATACGAAAGGGGGTGAATACTTATGCACAATCCAGATGTCTGATTTTTCATCTTAATTATTGTTTGTGTCACAATAAAACAACAATTTGCCCCTTTAAAGTGGTCGGCATGTTGTGTGAATCAATTGGTGCTAACCCTCCAAAAATCCATTTTAATTCCAGCTTGTAATGCGACAAAACAGGACAAACACCAAGGGGGTGAATACTTTTGCAAGACACTGTATGTACGTATATATTTCACTGTGGCAAAGCTAAAAAGATTAAAAAAAAAAAAAACTTTCCTTGCACACTGGTCAAATACCATTGTCCTGGAAACCAACAGCTGTCACACCATCACATAAGACTGGATTACATTCTGATCCCAGTAATTTCTGGCCAATTTGTTTTGCCAGCTGTCATGAAAATGTTTTAACACGTTGTACATCAACAACTTCATGAACACCTAACAACCAACAAACTACTCTCACCGTATCAATCCGGTTTTTGACCTGGCCATTCTACCTGCACGGTTCTCCTGGATGTCTCTGAGTTATTATTAATGAACATTGATAAAGGATTTCTGACTGGCGCTGTATTCTTAGCTCTAAGTCAGGTGTTTAACATGATTAACTGTAACATTGTGACAGTTCGTATGAGTGGGAGGAGCACAGAAGGACGGCGGGCCTTCTTCTATTTTGCACTTTTCAGTTGCAATGCTCTCCAGCCACACACACACACACACACACACACGAGTCGTCTGGTTGGGGAGAGAGCTCTCCTCCTCTGCTCTCTCTCTCTTTAAATAGGGCGTGGTCACTGGGGAAGAGACACAAACGCACGTTAATAAACATCAGGTGCAGTGATTCTGCCACTTACCTTCCCTGACTCCGCCCTCCGGTCACAGACCGATGCTTGACCACGCCCCCGCTGCTACAAACATCTTGCTTAATAAACACACTACTGTTGGTGTTCGTGGTCAAGCATTGGACTGGTCAGTCACTGTGAACGTTACCTCTTCAGATTTGATGGAACTATCCCTTGGAGTACCTCAAGGTTCGATCCTAGGACCTCTTCTTTTTATTGTGTTAATCAATGACCTCCCAAAATCAATTAATCATTGCAAGGTTGTTCTCTACACAGACGATACAGTCCTGTTCTTTGCTGGTACGGACGTCCATTCTATAGAGCTACTTCACGAGGAAAATCTTAATGCCCTCAATAACTGGTTTTCTCTTAATGAGCTAATCGTAAATTGTACCAAAACAAAAGTCATGTTTTTGGTTCTAACCACCGACTTAAAAGCTCTCCAAAGCCAGTATTGTCATTCGCAGGAACTGACCCAGAAGTTACAGGTTCCTTCAAGTACCTAGGTCTGACCTTTGATCCTACCATGACCTGACGTAATCATATTGACGATCTGTCTGGAAAAGTAGCTAAAAGATTAAACCTTTTGAGAAGAATTAGAAAGTATCTTACTGTGGACACATGCAAATATCTTCACGGCTCTTGGGTTCGGCTTCTTTATGAATACTGTGATGTGGTCTGGTCTAATGCTGACAAGACAAGACAAGCCTCGACAGATTACTGAGGATGTAGAAGAGAGGAGCCTGTATTATTCTACAAAAGAAGACCAGAGAAGAACGATCTGAAAACTAGTTTAGAGAGTTGGGTTCGATCCCTTTAACTGATCGTTGCCTATTTGTATTCAAATGCTTGAAAGGACTTTTTCTGTCATACCTCAGGAACGTTTACCTGTAATTCTGAAGAACATAAGCACAACACAAGAAACAAATCTAATGTTCACATGGTCAAAATATCATCCCAGTCTGGTTATAGAACCTTCAAATATTCTGCCGCTAAACTGTTCAACAGGCTGCATTCTATAGTTAAAAACTGTGTGTTAAATCATTTTGCTCAAACTATTGGTTATGTATGGAACTAAACTTGTTCTAGATTAACTCTAAATTGTTCTCTCAAACCTCTTAAGTTATTATAATTTTCACACTGTTTCTTAACGTTTCAATTGTCAATACAAATCATGACAGTTTTAGTATTTTTAGCCACATTATTATATCTTTATTCTATTTGCTGTTATATATTTGCCATTCGTTTATATTTGTTATGCACTTATGTAAATGTCAGCTTTTGAAATTTTGTGCCTAGTAAAGTTGTTTATTATTATTATTATTATTATTATTATTATTATTAACCTTACTGCAGTGTCCAGCTTCGGCTCCAGAGGAAGTAGGTTACTGTAACATCTAACTTCTGATGGAATCTAAACCCTGATTGGGTGAACTTTATTTATGAGAATGCAGAGTGTCCCAAGTCTCCGCGCTCTCCTTTTACACACCAGGAGACGCGTGTGTTGATTATCTGATTACTTTTAACCAGGACACACCACACTGCAGGAATATATTTATAAAAATGTTAAAATGTATAAACTCCTATAAACTATAGATGTGATTTATGATGCTGCAGCAGACATCAGGCCGTGTGTCTCTGTGTGTCCGTGTCCACAGTCTGAGCTGCAAACATGATGAAATGGTTAAAGGCTAAAAAATTCATTCAGTGAACCGGCAGCGCTCACTTCCGGGTTTGACGTCCTCACGCGTCACTTGCACGTGAGAGCAGGAAATGCAGTGCCGAATGTTTGGAGAGAAGATAACTGTGTGTGTGTGTGTGTGTGTGTGTGTGTGTGTATATATAATGTTTATTCACTATGTATTTACTTGTACAAAAGTACATCCACAGGCCATTTTATTAGGAACATGACACTGATACTGAGTGGAACAGCTTTCATTCTCCATGGCACGGAGTCCACAAGGTGTTGGATTCTCTCCTCTGAGATTCTGCTCCTTGTCCTGATTTGTCAGCTGTACGTTCATGTTCTCCCACACCTCCAACCTGCTCTGGTGGGTTCAGGCCTGGAGACTGAAGAACCCTGAACTCATTGTCATTTAAAGAAAGCACTTTGTGATGTGGGCGGCACGGTGATGTAGTGGTTAGCGCTGTCACCTCACAGCAAGAAGGTCCGGGTTCGAGCCCCGTGGCCGGCGAGGGCCTTTCTGTGTGGAGTTTGCATGTTCTCCCCGTGTCCGCGTGGGTTTCCTCCGGGTGCTCCGGTTTCCCCCACAGTCCAAAGACATGCAGGTTAGGTTAACTGGCGACTCTAAATTGAGCGTAGGTGTGAATGTGAGTGTGAATGGTTGTCTGTGTCTATGTGCAGCCCTGTGATGACCTGGCGACTTGTCCAGGGTGAACCCCGCCTTTTGCCCGTAGTCAGCTGGGATAGGATCCAGCTCGCCTGCGACCCTGTAGAACAGGATAAAGCGGCTACAGATAATGAGATGAGAGATGAGACTTTGTGATGTGGCAGCAACATTCTGAGAGACTGGAACATCTAAACACTGCTCAGTGTGTGAAAGGGAACATTCCTCACGTCATTCCAGCAACACCACCAGTCTGTGATGGGTTTCCCAAAAGCCTCTTAACGCTAAGACCATCTTAGCGTTAGGAGAGAGTGTGTTCAGTGTACTGCTCGCTCTACCATTTAACGATGATCTTCGTGCTACGATGCTTTTGGGAAACCTGCCCCTGAGGCAGGGGGTCTGTGGACTCGTGCTGCTGATGCCCCGTTCTGACCCGGCACTGTGGAAAGGAGCAGGACACCATGTGTTGTTCTGCTCTTGTCGCCTAAACGCCTTCTACTTGTGCTTTGTGAAATGCATTTGTGCTCACTGTGGTAAAAGATGATTTTATTTGAGTCCCTGTATCTGCTGCCACGTGATTGGCCAGTTGGATAATTCCAGGTGTTCCCATGAAGTGTCTTGTTTCATGCTGATTGTGTTGTGTGTTTACAGGGTGACACCATTCTGGAGACAGGGGAGGTGGTTCCTGAGCTTCCTGAGACTCATGGCCACGCCCACCACTGAACTGCACCTGTAATATAAGCAACTCTGTATATACTTCTGTATCTGAGAATAAAGACCTTTACACACACTGTACATCCTCATACTGTCATTTACTGCAGTAAGGCCACAGAACCAGGGGCGGGGCTTATCCAGTGAGCGAGAGACACACACACACACACACAGCTGAATAAGAGTGTGTAGTAGATGTTAGTGATGTTCATACAGAATCCAGAAAGATCACTATAATACAAGTCTAACTCTGGCTATAATAATAATGAACCGAATTAGCGTGTGTATTTTTCTAATTTAAATTTCCCTATGGGATAATATTAAGGCTCCTACTTAAAATTACACTTATTTGTACATCAGTACACTTATTTTTTTCCTTTTAGTGACTGATTACCACTCATCCAACGCCATGTTTCTCTCTGAATACATATTAACTAATAAAGATTATTTACTATAAATATGCAGGTGATTATAGAAAATCGCGTTCTGATTGGTTGAGAGATTCAGGCTATTTCTCGATAATCACCTCGAGCAACTCGGCAAAATGGCGACTGATCGCTTCGTCACCGGAAGTGAGGAAGAATTACAGATGATGAAAGAAAATGCTGTTCCTAAAACCACTAAAGATGCTCCAAAGTTTGGTCTAAAACTATTCAAAGGGAACGTGGAATTGGGATTTATTTTATCAATTTCAAAACAAAGTATTTTATGTGACTCGGAGTGGATCAGTGACAAGTCTGCGCCGCAAAGTTATTACACTTACATGAAGATTTTGAAGTTTTAAATAATTTTGTAATATGATATATATATAAATAACTACCCATGTATTTCTATTAAATCAATTATCTGTCTCAGGCTCCATGAGTATCGGTGAATAATAATCTTGACTTTGTCTCACTTATTATTCACCTCACCTTCCGCAAATAATTTTTTAAAAAATCTGTTGCAAAGTAAACTATAATATAATGTGGGGAAGCCATGGCCTCAAGGTTAGAGAAGCAGCTTTGGGACCAAAAGGTTGCTGGTTCAATTTCCTGGAACAACTGAACCCAGTGTGTTCTTCTGCTGTTGCATGCTGAGATGCTTTTCTGCTCACCACGGTTGGAAAGAGTGATTATATGAGTTACTATATCCTTCCTGGCAGCTCGACCCAATCTGTCCATTCCCCTCTGACCCTCTCTTATCAACACGGCGTTTGTTTCCGCCCACAGAACTGTCGCTCACTCACTCAGTGTTTTTTGTTTTCTGCACCATTCTGTGTAAACTCTAGAGACTGTTGTGTGTGAAAACCCCAGGAGATCAGCAGCTTCTGAAACACTCAAACCAGTCCATCTGGATCAAACCAACACCCAGACCACAGTGAGAGAAAGTCACACTGTGAGATCACAATGTTTCCCGTTCTGATGTTTGAACATTGTGAACATTAACTGAAGCTCCTGATTTGTATCTGTGGGATTTGATGCGTCGTGCTGCTGGCGAGGGATCGGCTGATTACAGAACTGCAGGTGGGTGTAGGGGTGTTCCTAATAAAGTGGCCAGTGAGTGTATGGTTTACATATTTTCATTTTTTACACACATTTTATCTATTATATTTCATTCAGGGTGGCACGGTGGCGTAGTGGTTAGCGCTGTCGCCTCACAGCAAGAAGGTCCGGGTTCGAGCCCCGTGGCCGGCGAGGGCCTTTCTGTGTGGAGTTTGCATGTTCTCCCCGTGTCCGCGTGGGTTTCCTCCGGGTGCTCCGGTTTCCCCCACAGTCCAAAGACATGCAGGTTAGGTTAACTGGTGACTCTAAATTGAGCGTAGGTGTGAATGTGAGTGTGAATGGTTGTCTGTGTCTATGTGTCAGCCCTGTGATGACCTGGCGACTTGTCCAGGGTGAACCCCGCCTTTCACCCGTAGTCAGCTGGGATAGGCTCCAGCTCGCCTGCGACCCTGTAGAACAGGATAAAGCGGCTACAGATGATGAGATGAGATGAGAATATTTCATTCGTTTTACATATCTATTTAATTTTGTAATTTTTTTCTCTCGAGTGTGAGAACTGCAGATGTCCTCAAGATGATGACAAGCGTGCAAACGGCGCGCTTTTCGGTGCATTCCGCTTTTCCCCGGCATTTTGGCATTGGCGGAGCTACAGGGGTGGCTGGGGGGGGGGCACTAGCCTCCCCTGGAATCTGATTGGCTACCCCAGGTGCCCCCCCCCCAGATGATTGACATGTTACGGCACCGCACGAGAAAAGCCAGTTGCATTGAAGTCTGTGACTGCTGGGTTCCTCCTGTACAGTAGTGTTTATATTGAATAAAATACAAATTTAATTTCATCTCATTCCCAATAAAAACACAAACCTCAGGAAAAGCAGTCGTGTGTGTGTGTGTGAGATTTCCGGTGTCCAGCAGCGAACACCTTCTCCAGCAGATAAACACACCTGGCTGTGATGTTCATGTTCTCACTGAGTTTAAGCGCCTGAAGGAGGTAAATGTGTAAATAAACCTCAATGCGGCTCAGTGCTTCCTCCTCAGCGGCTCGGCTCCACACTCAGGCATCCTGCGCTCCGAATCACTCCGCCCTGAACAGCGAGTGCCCTCTGGAGGGTGCGCACTCCGGCCCTGCGCAGCTCACACAGCGCGCGAGTGAAGCGCACGAGCAGTGATTCGGGACTGTGTGTCGTTTCCTCGGTGTGTGAGTAACTGTGTGACTGACTCAGTGTGTCAGTAACTGAGTAACTGTGTGCATTAGTTCCAGTCAGTGGTGTCAGGGTGCTGGTAAATGCACCGTATTCATTTTGTACATTAATAAACTACAAATTACACTCAGAATGACATCTTCTGTGTGCTTAATACGCAGCTACTGAAACATGATTGTAAACTGAAAGTATTGTTTATAAGTTTATTTATTTAAGAAGGATCAATGTGTATTAATTAACATGTAAATGCACTAGAAATAATCACTGACTAGTTTTCTTTCATCTGTCGTCCCTGGAATTTTAATGTTGAAAGAAAGAAAGGTGTGTATGTATATATAACAAAAAGACAAAAATAATTAGAAGTCATGACATGGGCAAGAACACAAGACAAGAACAGGTGCAACACCATGTAAGAATAAATAATAATAACAATAATGCATAATTTAAACACAAGATAAAAAACAGATATACAGCACACAATCGCTAACATTAATCGTGAGTGCTCATGCAAATTTGTGTGTGTAGTAGTAGGAACCATTGACCCCCCTGAAATAGTCCTGGCCACCCCCTTGCCCCCCCCCCCCCCCAAGGAAAAAAGTCTAGTTCCGCCACTGCATTTTGGGCGACTTGTGTAATTCGTACAGATCCGAAGGGGTTTTTTTTTTTTTTTGGGGGGGGGGGGGTGCTCTCCGGTAATCCACTACGGTAGTAATGATAGACCCGAGTACTGTGCAGACCATACAACGTTTGGTTCTCCCTGGTGGATATATGGAACCATTGACAACAGAGATAGCAAGACCCGAAACCGGAAGTAAACAAACCCTGCGCCATATTGGAAGACCAACAAACTCGTGATTTGGGGGAAATAACGGCAGCGCACGGAATTTAAACCCACGAGGCACTTGATTCATCATAAACCTACAATGGTAAACTTTTGTGCTGTGTTAGGGTTCTAACAAAGCTGATGGGAAAGGTGAAAAGAAGTCTTTCTACAGAATACCAGCTGTGATTGAGACACAAGGGGAGCAAACCAAGGAGCTTTCTGCCGGGAGACAGAGAGAGGATTTAGCTGCTTTATGCAGAGCGGATCTGAATACTTCAAGTCTACAGCAGTACAGAATATGTTCAGACCATTTTGTTACTGGTAAGTCACTAGGCTAAAGTGTTGTAGAACATTTTTTAAAATGTTTACTGAATAAAAACATCCTTAATTTTATCACATTGATGTTATATATTTCATTTCTTTCTTTTGTTTTAATTTTCCTCCCTCCATCCCTCTTTGGATTTTAAATATAGTTTTTCCCCATGTCCAAATAATTCAAATATATATAAATAAAAACAGATAAGTAGTAAATTAAAAATAAATTATGAAATAAAAAATCCATAACAGCATGAATACAGATTGCAATAGTGGTCAAGTGCTATAATTTTTTTTAACATGATATAGGAGAATTTCATTTAATCTGCACTGATTATTATATGAATGTTTACAATGTCTGGGTAGCAAACAGATGGCAGAATTGGTGTCCGGTCCTCCTTATGTTTCCATTCTCCCTTGCCGCGAGTCTTATCATATGGGTCAAACCCATCAATCACAGCCAGTTTCTCCACATACCATGCCCTGTCTGCAGCTGGTAATGTACTCACATAACCCGAATTATCAGCCATCGTGTCACTTCACTCTCGCTCGTAGTTTGTTTTATATTGTATGCATGTATGTACTTGGTCTTCCAATATGGCGCCCTAACAAAATCTCGCGGTACGGTGACGTCACACGGTAGCCCTCTATTATAATATATTCAACAGCGTTCCGTTACAAACTGCGAGCTGCTAC
>NC_083575.1:98643253-98648253 GCF_027579695.1 Neoarius graeffei | reverse complement strand
CCACTGTGTCCACTGCGCTTATGAATGTGTCTTAACAACAATACTGATATGTGTGAACCTGTGGGCAAGATGCAGGGGTGTTTAGTCTCCTCCGGCATTGCAGATCGGTGTAGCCTGCCACCTACCCTTAAGAGGCCATCCTCCAATACAGGATCGAGTCTGCGCAGCCTGCTGTTGTGGGGTACTCTGGGAGGAGTCATCTGCAATGTTGACAGTTCGTTAGGGAAAGCTTGTCTCTGAACATACATGACAACAGCTCTCTCTGCGTCTGCTAGATCAGTCACTGTTAAGGGCTTTATAGCTTCCAGCTTGGGGCTCAACTTTGACATGTCAGAGTGGACAAGTGGGGTGAGCTTTCCACTTTTCACTTTCAGCACCAAAGCTTTCTTTAGCTTGAGGTACCAAGCTACAGCCTTTAAGAGGCTGCTCCAGTCTGAGAAATACATGATAAGCTGGTCAGTAGGGGTTTCAGGTTTTACCATGGCTGTGAACACTGTAGTGGTTTTCCTTACCTCTGGATCACCCTGAAGCAAAGGGCCCTGTGCCTGCACTACTGGCCAACATTCCTGTGTTTTCCATAGAAAATCTGGGGCATGCATCCATCGTTTTTGCTCCATAAATTTTCTGGCATTCAACCCTCTGGATGCGTCGTCCGCAGGGTTGTCTTTGCTGCCTACATATCTCCACTGAGACAGCTCTGTATTGTCTCGTATAAATGAGACCCTATTTGCCACATAGGTCTTAAACCTGGCTTGGTCGTTAGCGATGTATTTCAGCACCGTTTGGCTGTCCGTCCAGAATACTGAGGGCTCTAAATCCAAGTGTAGCTCTCTTCTCAGCATTCGGTCCACTTTGACTGACAGAGCAGCGGCTGCTAGCTCCAGTCTTGGCACCGTGATTTTCTTTAGGGGTAGTACTCTAGATTTGCCCAGTACAAAGGTGACATGTACTACATGCTTCCTGTTCACCTGTCTGATATAGCTGACAGAGCCGTACCCACTCTCACTGGCGTCGGCAAAGTGATGCAGTTCGACACATCTGGTCACTCCAAAGCCCTCTGGTTTCAAACAGCGCGGCACGGTGAAGCCTTTGACCAACTCCAAGCTGCTGGTCCACTCCATCCATCGCTTGGATATGCCCTGTGGTAGTGGTTCGTCCCATCCGTAGCCCGCCTGGCAGAGCTCCTGTAGCAACTGCTTAGCAGGGAGAATGAGAGGGGCAAGAAAACCAAGTGGGTCAAAAACAGAGCTTACAACAGACAGTATGCCTCGGCGTGTATGTGGCTTTTGGTTGAGGTTGGTGTTGAACTGAAAGCTATCTGAGTCTACAGACCATTGCAGTCCCAATGCTCGCTCAACTGGCAGGCTGTCTTTGTCAAGATCAAGAGACTTAATGTCTTTGGCTCTGTGCTCTTGGGGAATGGATGCCAGCACTGCACGGCTATTGCTCACCCACTGAGTTAGCAGGAACCCACCTTTGCTGCACAATGCGGTGAGGTCTCTTACCAGCTGGATGGCATCAGACTCTTTGGCCACTGACCTGGCGCAGTCGTCAACATAAAAGTTGTGTCTAATGGTTTCTGCTACCTGAGGGGAAAAACAACTTTCATAGTCAGTGGCAGTTCTTTGGAGAGCATAGGTTGCAATACTGGGGGAGGATACAGCACCAAAGATGTGCACAAGCATGCGGTGTTCTTTTGGAGTCTGTCTGGTGTCACCTTGTGGCCACCAGAGGAATCGTAAGTAGTCCACATCAGACTTTGCCACTCTGACCTGATGGAACATTGATTTGATGTCAGCCATGACTGCAATGGGCTCTTTGCGAAACCTCATGATAACACCAAGAAGAGAGTTGGTGAGGTCTGGGCCCGGTAGCAGTTCCGAGTTGAGTGATACACCTTGGAATGATGCAGCACAGTCAAACACCACTCTGAGCTTTTTCTTCTTTGGGTGGTAGACCCCATGGTGTGGCAAAAACCATGTGGCTCCTGCTGGCTGTTGGAGCTCCCCCTGTGGGACTTCCTCAGCGTAGTTGTTGTCAAAGAAGTCTGTGATGAATGCTGTGTACTCCTGTTTGAACTGATCATTCCTGGCCATTTTCCTTTTCAGGCTGTTCAGGCGCTGTTCTGCCATTTTCCTGTTGCTTGGCATATGCACGCTCGCCTTCCTGAAGGGCAGTTTTAAACTGTAGTGTCCATTCTCCAGTACTGCCTCATTTGCCATCTGCAAGAATCTTTTATCCTCGACAGACATTTCCGTCTTTTCCTCAGATGCATTCTCCTGGAAATCCTGGTTGTACTGTGAGATTATCAGCTTTTCTAGACCCTCAACCGATATCCTATTAACTGTCACACTTGTCCTAATACCAGCAGTGCTTCTGAATGGCCCATTTACCACCCACCCTAACAGCGTTCTAACTGCATAGGGACCCCCATTTTGGCTGTTTATAACCTCCCATGGCTCAAGTAAGTGTGGAGCATTTGTGCCAATCAACAGTTCCACTTTTGAACAAATGGAGGGAATGGTGACCTTACCCAAGTACGCCCAATGCGCTAGATCACTTTGCTTGGGGATGCTGCTACTGGTTACTGGCATGTTCTTTTGGGTCAATGTGCCAGGAAGACTGAAGAATGTGTCGCTGTTCAATGCTGAAATCTCCAATCCTGACACAACATATGTTGGGACTGACGTTTCCTGACTCATGGTACGCAAAAGTATGTTTGTCCTCTTTCCAGTCAAGTTCAAACGTGTCATGAGCTCCTCTGAGCAGAAGGTGGCAGAAGATCCAGGATCCAGCAGAGCGTATGTTTCAATGACATGGCTGCCCTTTGCTGCCCTGACTTTAACTGCAACAATGGAAAGCACGCCCTCATTGTCTCCGGCCCCTATATGAGCACATGACTCTGCTGCACTTTCAGGTGGATTAGCCGTTTCCTTGGTTGCAATGTGGAGGCTGCTGGGATGGTTTCGCCTGCACACGTTACAGATAAGACGCCTACTGCAGTCTTTACTAATGTGCCCTGAGGTGAGACATCCATAGCAGATTCCCTTGGACCTTAGAAAGCTCAGCTTGTCTCTATGAGCCTTTCTTGTGAACTTCTGGCAAGAGTCCAGTGCATGCTTGGAGCTGCAGAAGTCACATGACTGGTCTGATGGGACAGAGCTTGTTCCTTTAACAGGCGCTATACTAGTGGCAAAGCTACTGCTGGAGGGCTTGGAGGGCCGTGTTTTAACATTAGCGTTTGCCTTTCCTTTTCCTACTGGCTGATCTCGGAGATCGCCAAACATTGGGTCTCCAGCTACGCGAGCCTGTGTTTCCATAAAAGAGACAAGATCTAAAATTCTCACCCGGCTCTGGCGTTGTTGTTGCAGCTCAAATGCTTTGTTGCACCATTTCTCCCGTAGCTTGTATGGCAACTTCACAGCAATGCTTCTCATGGTTGATATGGTGTCCAACTCCTCCATATAGGTCATCTCCTCCATTGCATTGCAACAACTCCGCAAGAATATGGCAAACTCCTGCAGGGACTTGGCATCCTGTGGTTTGATTTGAGGCCATGAGAGGGCCTTTTCTAAGTAGGCACAAGAGATCTTATACTCATTGCCAAAGTTTTCTTTCAGTAATTTCAGAGCCTTTTCATAGCCTCTGTCAGGTTCCATGTATTCACAGCTTTTGACAAGCCGTTGAGCTTGGCCCTTTGTGTACTGAATTAGATATTGCAGTCTGTCTCTACAGTTGTCAGTTTTACGTTCAATTGTGTTTTTGAAGTTGTGAATGAATGATTTGTATTCCAATACCTCACCATCAAAGACTGAAATGCTGCCCTGTGGCAAGGTGGATGATAGCTGTTGCCTCATGAGCAGTTTGGTCAATTCGTTTTGGTTTTCCAGTACCGTTACCAAATGACTGTCATGTGGTGAACTAGCCATAGAGGGTGTTTGAGCCTGAGGCTGAAACTGTACCTGAGGTGGCAGTTGAGGCTGTAGTTGAGGCTGAGGCTGTTGTTGTTGAAGCTGTGGCTGGGACCATGGTAGGAGTTGAGGTTGTAGCAGCTGTAGAGGAGGCTGAGGCTGGAGTGGCAGTGGATGAGGCTGCAGAGGCTGAGGGTGCAGTGTCACAGGCAGAGACTGGGTCTGCTGCGGCTGAAGCTGAGGCTGCCGTGGGAGTTGCACAGGTTGTGGCTGCAGAGGAGGCCTTGGCATTGGCGGCTGTGCAGAAGCCTGTAGTGGCAGAGACTGTAGCTGCAGTTGAGACCGAGGCTGAGGTGCCATAGGCAGAGGCTGAGTCAGATGCTGCAGTGGCAGTTGCAGAGGCTGTGTGAGAGGGGGTTGCACAGGTTGAAGTTGAGTAACTGGAAGTGGTGCTAAAGGCTGTACTAGAGGCTGAGACTGAAGTTCCGGTTGAAGAAGCTGAGTAACATATGAGTTCTGTGTTGCAGTAGGCAAAGTGTCTTGAGATGAACTACTAGCTGCACTGACAGCCAACTGAGGGAGGACAGGGGAAATGTTTGCTTCACCTCCATAGGGAAGGCTAAGAGGCAAAGAGGTATACTGCACCTGGCTACTGCTAGTGGGCCTAAGTTGAGCTGCACTGTGATCTTGGTTTAGCAAGGGAAAATTAACATGGGCACCACTTGCCCTGGGCCTGACAGAGGGGGTGCCATGGAACGAAATTAGACTTTCCTCATCGAACTCAACATCCTGTGGTGCACGTTCCTCCATCACAGACACATTTGTCGTTTCCAAACTAAACGGAATGGGAGCTAAAGTCTTTTCGGCAGCTTTTAAATAATTAATTTTGGCATTGGTTGCATCTAATTCAGTGCTTATCTCCAGCGCTTCCTTGTACTTACGCAATATTTCCTCCTGGTCCTGAAAGGCATGTTTTTGCTGAAGCTTAGACGCTTTGACCAGTAAAGCTTCTCTTTCTGCCTCCGCGTTGATGCGTAATGATCTCGTTGAGGAGTGGGATCTGCCTGATGAAGCGCTAGACCTATGTGA